>NW_007735494.1:11644-51621 GCF_000696425.1 Galeopterus variegatus | reverse complement strand
AAAATTCTACAATTTACCTATTTAAAGATTTCAGAACATATGTTTATTTTATTATTTTGTATTTTATGAGGCTCAATTATGCAATAGGATAGTAATTTATACTTTACACAATTTAGGGGATTAAACAAATAACATGTTTTAATTTCTGATGTATGACTAAAATTATAATCCTAATACCTGTTGGTTTTCTCAACAGAAATGAAAGAAGTGCAAATATCATTTGAAATGTGACCCTTGTTTGAGATACAAAGAAAAATTACACAACAAGGTAGGGCAATTTGGTTAGCACAAAATATTAGATGAAGTAGAGAAATTTTTGAAATACACATAGAAAAAATATGATTTTTAGACTGGGAAATCTATTAAATATTTGTATTATCAATTTACTCAAAATGACAGCAGAGTAGAAGGGAAAACCTTTTCCTAAATAATAATATAAATTTCAAAGTACATAATAAAATTGACAAGAGTCAAAAGCTAAAGATTTAACCAAATAAAATTAATGTGATTGCTTTCCTCTTCATTGACAATATAGTGTGATTTACGATTGGAGTTTATCATTAAAATGTGTAAAGTGTTTGATCGTAAGTTTAGTTTTTACTTTTAATCAGAAAATTGATAAATTTTCAATTGATAGAGGCAAGAGGATTAAACTCTTAATTCACTCCTAAGGCCTAAGAAAGACTTGCCTAAGGCGGCCACTTAGCTCACTCTTTTATAGTGTGGTACTGATAACACCAAGGTCAAAGGTTTGGATCCCTGGACAGGACAGCTGCCAAAAAAAAAAAAAAAAAAAAAAAGAAAAAAAAAAAAAAAAAAAAAACCTAAAACTTTGGAAGTGGCTTTGGAATTCAATAATGGTTAGAGGTTGGAATAATGTTGAGAAGCAGGATAGAAAAGGCCTATATTACTTGGAAAAGACTGTTGGTTGATATATGGATGTTAAAGGCAATTCTGGTGAGGAATCAGAAGAAAATGAGGAGCATGGTAGAGAAAGCTTTTGTTATCTTGGAGAAAAAATATACAGTCATGAACAGAATATTGGTAGAAATATGAACATTAAGAATGTTACTGAGGGGGGCTCAGAAGAAAATGAGAAATGTAAATTTGTCTGAATTGTGTTCTGCAGTTCTTTGTAAAGTAGAACTTATAATCAATGAACTTGGATATTTAGCTGAGATTTTCAAGCAGAATGTTGAAGTTTCAGCCTACTTATAATAATATGTGAGAGGAAAGAGATAATTTGATAGAGGAACTGTTAAGCAGAAAGGACCAAACATTTGATGAATTAAAAGGTTCTTGGTCTATCCAGATAGAAAAGGATGCTAAAATTAGTAAAGTCACCACTGGGAATGTATTCTCTGGAGAAAAGTCCAAGGATATGCCTGGACAACCTTTTGTTGAAACGATTAGGTATGTGACTCATGAATTCACTCGATCATTTCACAGAAGCCAGGAATAGAGATAGGGTTATCCAAGAAAGATATATGGAGGGCCCTCTTGTGAAATGGTGTAGACCTTCATAATACACATAGGAGACCTTCAAGATTTTTGAGAATTTTATATTGGCAGAAACACTGATAGCTTGGACTGCAAGGGACAGAGACAAGATACAATAAGAGAAGGCTGTTGAGCTTCCAAAATTATACAAGCAGGAATCAGGCTTAATGAGTTCACTGGAGACATAAATGTACTATTATTCAAGAAAAAGGAAGAATGACTGCAAGTGCAGAGGCACAGGCACAGAGGCAGAAGCCAAAGACATGGGTGCAGACATAAAGGCCTACAAAACCCCCAGGGGTCCAGGGGATGAAGCATGAAGCAATAGAGGATTATTTTCAGGACTTGAAACCTCTTAGAATTTGTCCTGATGGGTTTCAAACTCACTTGAATCAGTGACCTCTTTATTTCTTCCATTTTTCCCTTTTGAAATAGGAATGTCAATAATTGCTACCCTGTGCCTGTCCAACAAATTAATCTTGGGATCAGATAACTTGTTTTCTAGTTTCACAGGTCCACAGATGGAGAAAAATTCTAACCCACAATGAGTCATACTTGGAGTTTCACTCACTACTAATTTAAATGATGTAGATGATAAGATTTGGAACTTTTGAACTAATGATACTTAGATGAGATTTTGGACTTAAGGTTGACGCTATAATGGGTTAAGACTTTTGGGAATGTTGGGATGGGATGAATATATTTTACATGTGGGATGAATGTGAATTTTAAGGGGTCAGAGGCGGACTCTTGACAGGTTGAATGGTGGCCCCCTAAAAGATACGTGTATATCAAAATCCCCAAAAGCTGTGAATCTTACTTTATTTGGAGAAGGATATTTTCAGGTGTAATTAAGTTCAGAACCTTGAGATGAGGAGATCATCCTGAATTACCCAGATGGGCCATTAATTCAATGCCAAGTGTGCTTCTAAGAAACAGAAGAGAAAAAGAACCAGACAAACTGAGGGAAGGAAAAGTAAAGATGTAGGAGAGAGATGTGGTCATAAGCCAAAGAAGCCCACAACCACCAGAAGCTGGAAGAGTCAAAGAATGGATTCTCCCCTAGAACCACAGAGGGAGTGCAATACAGACATGAAGACACCTTGATTTTAGACTTTTGGGCTACAGAACTCTGAGAAAATAAATTTCTCCTTTGCAAAGCCACCCAGTTTGTAGTAATTCATTATGGCAGCCTCAGGAAACTAATACATGTGGAAACAGGGGTTGAGATTTTTTTCATTGTATTGCCATTTCATATCAAAGACCATAGGTGGGGTCTCTCTCTCTTTATCATAATTCATGATGTTAGATAATGTAAACTAAAATAAGGCAGTTATAAAAGTTAAACTTGACCCAAGATCAGGGCTAAAAAAAACCCTGGCATATTGAGAATCTGGTAGAAATTATTGAGAAAATTTAAAGATAATCTGTTATGTATACATATTTTTTTGTGATAATCAGCATCAGTGGGAGGAAAATCATTGTATTTATAGGTATATACCGAAGGAATGGAAATCATCTTGTCGAAGGGATACCTGCACACCCAGGTTTATCACAACTCTCTTCTCAATAGCCAAGAGTTGGAACCAACTTGAATGTCTACTGTTGGATGACCGAATAAGGAGAATATGGCGTATTTACACACTGGAATACTACTTTGCCACAAAAAAAGAATGAAATCCTGCCATTTGCAGTAATACTGATGAACTTAGAGGAAATCATGTTAAGTGAAATAGGCCAGGCACAGAAATAGAAATACTTCATGTCAATACTCATAAGTGAGAGCTAAAAAATAAACAAATAAATAAAAAAGAAAGAAAGATACAGCAATCACAATAATATTTTCAACCTTCTAAAGGAGAGAATAGAATGAGGTTACCAGAGGTGAGAAAGGGAGAGGTGGAGAGGGTAAGGGAGAAACTGATAAAGGGCCACGAAAAGTGATTACATTGCATAATGTTGAATATATTAATCATCCTGATTTGAGCATCACATACTGCACACAGGTATTAATACTCAACTCTGTACCCCACAGATATGTACAATCAACTATGTTACAATAATATATATATATATATATATATATATATATATATGTATATATATGTATATATATGTATATGTATATATATGAAAAGTGCTTGTGTTTCTTTCCATAGTGTAGTGATTAAAGGAACGGTTAAAAAAGATACGGATGTTAGGGACCAATGAACAAGTTTTGTGGATACAAATAGATTGTCATATAATATATTTTATTATTTCTTTGCTAGGCTTTACAGTAAATTATAGTTTCTTTCTGGAACTATAGAATTCTGTATTCAAATACCTTGGATTTATTAATTCATTAGTATACTTTTTAAATTCTTCAAGTGCAGAGAGTTGAATTAATCATTCTCTTCAGTTCATGGCATATTATTATTACTGGTCCTTGCAAGACTCTCCTTTCTGTTTTATCATTCGTTTATTCTCTTTCTTTCTCATACCCCACTCTATTTCTCCTCCAAATATTGATAACCAAGTATTCTAATGCATTTTAATTTGTGGCTATAAACTTTCCAAAGAAGTTTCATGATCACAGTTTAGGTATGCGTTTGTGTTCATGTGTATGTGTTTTGTTCACGTATTGCTTATACTGTTCTACTGGTATTATTTCTGCCTTGTGCCTTGTATGTGTCTGTGCTTGTGCCCTTAATTTTAAATCAAAACTATGAAGTGCAAGGATTTTGTCAATATTCCTGTCCCTATTCAGAACCTAGCATAATTTTGCACTCTGTCTGGAACTTAATGCTCTTTTTGGTGACAAACTTAAGCCTTCAGTATTTTATTAAAATTTTAGACTTCGGTTTTGGTGATGGGACACAATAACTAACTACATTGTATATTGACAAAATAAAAAAAAAATACAAAAAAAAATAGAGACAAATGCAAAGAACTTTTTCAGATACCATCACTTTCACAATACTGACCTGATAACCTGTTGATTAGCATTCAGTTTTTAAATTGTCAAAGTCTACCAAATTCTGACACTTCTGAGGAAATGAAATAAGGAGTTAATTAATGATAATAGAAGATCCTGTGAAAATCCAATTTGAATAAATTTAATTCATTCTTCCTAGAGAACAGAATAGATGACATCTAGAAACTTGATTTGTAACTAATCCGTATCAGTGGATGACATACATCTATTTTAGCTTTTATTTTGAAATAAATTTAAATTGACAAAAGAGTTGCAAAGATAAAATAGACAGTTCCTATGTACCCTTTACCCTTTACCTTTAGTATATATCCTTTACCTTTACATTTGCTGTATCATCATGGTAATTTTACCAAAACTGAGAAATTAATTTTTTTACAGAACTATTAACTAAACCACCGACTTTATTTAGATTTCGCCAGTTTTTCCATTAATGTATTTTTTTTTCCTCTTCTAGGATATAATCCATGATATCATGTTACATTTAGTCATCATGTTTCCTCCAATCTGAGACAGTTTCTCAGGCTTTCCTTTTTTATCATGACCTTGAGACATTTAAAGATCACTAATTAAATGTTTTGAGAAATGTCCCTAATTTAAGTTTGTCTGATGTTTTTTCATGATTATACTGAGGTTATGAATTTTGGAGAAGATCACAGAGGTAATATACCTTCTCATTGCATGATATCGACGTGACTCTTCACTAGTAATGTTAACCTTGATCACTTGATTAAGGTTGTGTCTCCCAGGTTTCTCACGTAAAGCTCCTTTCGTTTTTAATAAATATTTATTTGGGAGAAGATGCTTCAAGACTATGCAAATATTCTGTTTCTTCTTGAACTTTAACCCCTAATTTTAACATCCATTTTTGATCTTGCCTGTGGCATTTATTATTGTGGTGTTCTGATGGTGATTGTCTAGTTTCCTCATTTCTTCTACATTTATAAATTGGAATTCTTCGGTAAGGAATATTTGTTCATTCTTCCTCATTCATATATTTATCCAGTCACTTGTTTATATAAGTATAGACTCACAGATATTTATTTTGGGTCTAAAAAGTAATATTATTTATTTGTTGCTCAAATTATTTTAACTTTGGCCATCTGAAGTTCTTTTAGATTGGTTCCTTTGTCCTTTTGACATGCCTCCATCCTTATTTTCCTTTTGGGGGGGGCATGAATTTCCTTACTTTCTGGCACCACAATATGCTCTAGGCTCATCTTTTACCTCCCTCTTCCAGCACTGGAATCAACCAGTTCTCATTGGAATCTTGGTTCCTTTTATTTGGGAACAGTGTTTAGAAACAACGTATGGGCACCAAGTGTCTTCATTGCTACTAGAGTGCCACTTATTCCACTCCCTTTCAGTAAATAGTACTATGAAATACAGTTATCCCTTGGTATCCGCAGGGGATTGGTTCAGTATGTCTTGGGTGTACCAAAATCCACAGATTCTCAAGTCCTGAAGTCAGCCCTGAAGAATCCATGGACAGGAAATTCAGTTCTCTGTATACATGGGTTCTGCATCCTGAGAATACTGTATTTTTGATCTGCCGTTGGTTAAATCCACAGATGTGGAACTTGCAAATACAGAGGGTCAACTTTATTTTTACCAGAAAAAATTATGCATATAAGTGGACCCATATAGTTCAAACCTGTGTTGAGCAAGGGTCTGCTGTATATGTAGTTATACTAACTATGCATACACACATCTATATTTATTACTATCCACCTATATACATATTAAAAGTTGTAAATCAATATTGATAGCATCAACTTCAATCCAGCAACACAGTATTCATTCCTACTCATATCTTTTATCTTTTCCCTATGTGTAAACTCTTTCTCTGACAAGGAAAAACCTGGCTCTCCTTATATACAGTATATTTACATATTTTTCAACTCTTATAAAAATAAATTACTTTAGAATTTCTAACTCATATTCTTGTGAGAAACAAATTTATCAACTATAGTACAATGTTTATGTGCAGTTCACTTTTGTCTTATAGCCCTACAATATACAGCCAAAACACCACTTTCAGAAGTCACTTAGGTCAGTGCTCACACCAACTTCACATCTTTCAATGAGGTTGTCATATATACATTTGTAATATTGTTGAATTATTTTGTAACAGTTCAAAATTATATCCCCCCATATTTTCCAGTTGATTTTTTTTTTAATTACACATCATAAATTTTACTCTTTGTGGTATACAATCCTATGGGTTTTGACAAATGCATAGAATTGTGGTATCCACCACCAAAGTTCTATACAAAACAATTACATCACAGTGAAAAGTCCCTATGTTGCTTCCTTATAGTAAACCTCCACCCTACTCCACAACTCTTGGCAACCACTGATCTGTTTTTCATTTCTACATTTTTGTCTTCTTCAATATAAATGAAATCGTGCGGTATGTAGTTTCTAGTCTGGAATTTTTTCACTTACCATAATGAATTTTAGATGAATTCATGTTGTTGCACGTATCAGTAGGTCATTCCTTTTATTGCTAAGTATTATTTCATTGTGTGACTGTACCACAGCTTATTCACTAGTTATTTTTATTTTTTGGTGATTATGAATAAAGCTGCCATAATCATGAGTCAAACTCCTTTTTCACTGGGAATTATGCTTATCTAGGGCACTTTTGGGAATCACAAAAAAATTTCAACTTTTAATTTTATGTAGATAAATTCAACAAAGAACCGCTTATGCAATCCAGGGTTGTAGAATAAAACAATAACAGCTACATAGCCATAAATATCTGTATTCTCTAAGTCTTGGTAGGTGGTGGATCATGTACCACCTTGGTAGGTGGGAAAATGCAATTAATTACGTTTAGACAAACTCTGAAAAGGACAACACGAAAAGGATACCATTTTCTCTAATGGAAAGTTACTACAGTGCGCATATTTTCTATTTGACTTAGATATATATAATCAATTATAATGGAAGGCAAAAGTGAATGTCTAAATTAAGAAAGAGTACTTTGCTTTAGGAAAAGGTAAGCAAGTGATTTTATCTGTAATATTAACGTATCTATTATTAGGAAAATAGATTGATACAGTCTTACAAACACGATATTTCCTCACCCCATCTCCAAATGTTTTACTGAACCATTCACACTCAGTATACACAATTACATGGGACTTAAGGATATAAAAATTGAAACACCTAGGATGCTATGTTGAATTATGTATAGCTGTAAAATTGCATGAAATCCTTGTCTATCTGTATTTTTATTCATTATTTTGGGAATAAAAATAATGCTTTGTTTAGAATATTTTTTGCTACAACAAAAGAACTATTAAATTAAAAATTACCCATATAACTTGTTTTGTTTTATTTTTTATTTATTAATACTTAAATTTTTTTAAATTTATTTTTTATTTATCATTATACAATATAATTGATTTTCATGGCCCTTTACCAATTACTCTCTTCCCCCCTTCTTCTCCCTCTTTCCCATATCCAGCAACCTCAGTTCTGTTCTCTTCTCTTAAAAAAGTTCAATGATGGCCAGCCCAGTGGCACACTGCTACAGTGCGCCGCTTGGGAGTGCAGCGGTGCTCCCGCCGAGGGTTCGGATCCCACATACAGACCGGTTCCCGCTCACTGGCTGAGCGAGGTGCGGGCGCAGCGCCGAGGGTTGCGATCCCGTTGCCAGTCCCGGTCCGGTACGGGCATGACACTGAGGGTTGCGATCTGTTGCCGGACACCAAAAAGGAAAAAAAAAAAAAAAAAGTTCAATGAATTACTGATTGTTGTGGGGTTTTTGTTTGTTTGTTTATTTATTTATTTATTTTTATTAGCTCACACATATAAGTGAGAACATGAAGTACTTCTCTTTCTGTGCCTGGCTTATTTCACTAATTTTCTCTAAGTTCAACCGTGTTGCTCTGAATGGCAGAATTTCACTCTTTTTTCTAGCAGAGCAGTATTCCAGTATGTAAATATACTGTGTTTTCTCATCCACTCATCCAATGATGGCCATTTGGGCTGGTTCCAACTCTAGGCTACTGTAAACAAAGCTGCAATTAACATGGGAGTACAGGCATTCCTTCGACATTATGATTTCCATTCCTTGGGGTATATACCCAGCATTGGGATAGTTGGGTCATATGGCAGCTCTATCTATAGTTGTTTGAGGAAATTCCATACTGTTTTCCATAATGCCTGCACCATTTTACAGTTCCACCAACACTGTAGAAGGGCTCCCCTTTTTCTGCATCCTCTCTAGCATTTGTTATTCTCTATCTTTTTGATAATAACCAATCTAACTGAAGTGAGATGATATCTCAATGTGGTTTTGGTTTGCATATGTCTTTTGTGAAGTTGTCTTCTGGAGCAATATATAAATCAATATTTATCCATCATGAAATTGTGATTTTTTCTTAGCAATTTGGGTTGATTTTTGATGGCTTCCTAATAATTTCATCTAAAAAAAATTTCTTTAGTCCCATAATAGCTCATATAATTGAAATACACAATGGAATACACATGGAGCTGAAATACACAATGAAAATCAATAGTGCCCACTAGTAGTCCTGTTTGTATGAAGCTTGACATTGAACTGTCTCCTGCTGATTTTCTGTATCGTAGTTTTGTCAGGGATGGCATGCACAAAGGGAAATAAGGTTATTTCAAATGGAATGTAAAACTTACATAATTTAAAAAATATTTATTCACATTAACAGTTTATTAAATGTAAATAGAAGAAAACTGCCTACATTTTGTTAAAAAGAAAATATTTAAAGTTAAGTTTTCAATCCTACTGACAAATATCTTAATATTTTTGAATCATGCTAAAGGGGAAATCAACAGAAACTCATTCCTAATCATAAACTAGAGCAAGGGCATTAAATGTGGAATATGGGATATATTACATACTTTATATATAATGTTGATCTATATTCAAGACCATATTTGATTCAGCATATAGTTTACATGCATGTACTTATATGTAAAATTTACCAAATGCATCATTGGGGTGTGTATGCCTTCCTCCATATTTGACCTAAAAACATATGTGAATATACTTGTAATTCATACTTAAATTTTCAGAATGTTCATCTTTTCTAAATGTAGTATGAAAGATAAATCCTAAAGAAGCACAAAACACAATGCTAAATTTTTACTTAAATAGACTGATAGTATGTCAAAACAGAAGTAAATTTTATTTTATTTGTAATATTTTTAAAGAAATAAAGTATAATCAACCAGTGACCAATTAGTTTCCAAATTTTTCTGTCAAGTCTTCCTTCCTTGGGATACCAAGGACATTTTTGTTTAATAACCACTAACAGTTTCACAAGCTGCCATTCAGTTACTTTACAGCTGGATGCTTTAAGGAGACATTGGAGTTGTAATTTATGTTGAGTCTCCTCTTTAGATAAGGAAATTCTTGTATTTTAAAAGTGAAAGAAAAGAAAAAAAACTTATGGGCTGAAAAGACCTGACTTGACCCACCACAGATGTGCACTGCTAATCGAGAGCCACTTGTGATTCCCTTACCGGAATGCATCTCCCTTGGCAGGACTTTCCTGTGATTGCATATCTACACAATGGAATACTACTCAGCTATAAAAACTAATGAAATACTGCCATTTGCAACAACATGGATGGACCTTGAGAGAATAATATTGAGTGAAACGAGTCAGGCAGAGAAAAAGAAATTCCACATGTTGTTGCAAATGGCAGTATTTCATTAGTTTTTATAGCTGAGTAGTATTCCATTGTGTAGAATCAGGCTGTTTCACAACCCTTGAGGAAAAAATTCATAATTTAAGAAATTATGCTCTTTTGATGATTTCCATATTAATCAACACAAAACAGAGTTGTTTTTTTCTGAGATTGTTATAAAAACCAAATCAAAGTCAGGATCACAGAAAAATAGTTTAGTTATTTCTTCTTGTTCTTTGGTAGAAAACAAGAGGTCAAGTCAAGGTAATTTAATTCAGAGTAAGATCCACTAGCACAGGAGAAAGATCATTCAGAGAAGAAATGGTTTATGCTAATGGTGTCTATGAGAAGCCAAGTTAGCATAATATTTCTTGTGCCTTCCCTCTCCCTCCCCAATTTTTAAACATATAATAATACAGCAGCACTGTTTTTTTTCCCCACCCATTTGGGTATTTACTTATTTATTTTTATTAGCTCCCACATATAAGTGAGAATCTGCAGTATTTCTCTTTCTGTGCCTGGCTTATTTCACTTAATATAATTTTCTCTAAGCCTATCCATGATGCTCAACAGCAGTGTTTTTAACAACAAAGTTTAGGGGGAAACAAATGCCCACTATAGAAGAATGTATAAATTATGGTTTATCCATCTGATGAAATACATACAACAGTAAAAATGAATTAGCAGTATTTAGAGACATCTATGTGGATAATCCTCACAAACACTACGCTGAGTGAAAAAGTAGTAGAAAAATATGCTCTATGTTGTTCCATTCACAAAAAGATCAAAAACATGCAATTTTGGACAATATATTATTATGTGATATGAAGCAATAGGGTAAAACTACAAAGAACAGTAAAATCCAGATCACTTCTGAGTTGGAGGGAGGGGGACGTGACTAGAGAACACGCATGATTGTAAGGTATTGACCATGTCTATTTCTTAATTTGGCTTCTGGTTACATAGTAGTATTAATTAAGATTAAAGGCTAAGCTTCTGTGCTGTGGCTTTAATAAGCTAGAAGTTAATTTCTCTCTCACATAACAGTTCAGAGGCAGGCAGGATTTCATCTAACAACCTCTATACAATAATGGCCTTAATGTTTTCTGAAGAGAATTTAGCAGAATTTTTATCTTTGTTCCCACATGCACAATTCCCCCCCCCCCGATTTTCTTCTTTGCAGATTTTCTCTCTTTGCTTTTAGCAGTTCAACTGAAATATGTTGATATATGTGTGCTTACATCTATCCTGTTTGGAGGTTCACTTAGCATCTTGGATCTCCCAGTTTGTGTTTTTCATTAAGTTTGAGAAGCTTTTTGCCACTATTCCCTCACATATTTGTTCTGCAATAGTCTCACTCTTTTCTCCTTCACTGACTCAAATTACATGCATTACGCTATTCAATATCATCCCACAAGTCACTGTGACTCTGATTACTTTTCTTCCTTCTTTTCTGTCTCTCTGTTCTTTAGAATGAATAATTTCTATTAGTTTGTCTTTGAGTTCTTTGACCCTTCTGCCATCTCCAATCTTCTGTTAAGCTGACCTACTGTCATTTTCATTTCATTTATTGTACTATTCAGTTGTCATTTTTCCATCTAAGATTTTAATTTATTTTCTATTTCTGTGCTTAAGTTCTTTATTTATTCATGAATTGAGATTATGTATTCCTTTAATTATTTTATCATATTTAAGTATAAAATCTGACCATATCGAACTGTTTCCATTGACAGGTTTTTGTTGTTGTTGTTGTTGTTATTTCTTTGACTATGAATCATATTTTCAGGTCTCTTTGTATATCTAGAGATTTCAAATAAATATCGAACATCATGTATGACACACTGTACAGATTTTGGATTCTGTTATTTTCTGACAAATGTTAAGAACACTTGGGGGATCAATTTCTGACTTCTGGTTTTCTTCAGGATTGCAGTCATATACTGCCTATTATCCATTTTCCACAGTTACCTCACATATTTTCTGCAGTATTATAGTTTTTTAATGGTAGGAGGGCTAATCCAGTGCCAATTACTCCATTTTGATTACGAGTATATTTCTGAACTTGTAAAGAAGAATGTTTCTAAAATTTTATTTTTAAACCATGGATACTTTCCTAACAAAACTTTAGCCAGAATTCCAATATGTAAGACACAAGTCTTACACATGAGGTTGAATCAGAGGTGTAAGGGTCCAAGAGGCCTCAAATGCTCATCTTTAAGCACATTCTCTTTGGCTGTCCTGAAGAACTTCCCGAGAACCTTCAAGCTTAAACAAAATGGCTTGAAAACCACTGATTTAGATCATCCACATCATTTTATCAATTTGTGGTAAACACATCCAGAGAGGGGAAGTAACTATTTACGCAAAATTAAACAGAAAACATAATAAATTCAAATTACAATGAAAGTGTGAGATTTGGCTTACATTTTAAATAAAAATAATGTAATTGTGTTAATAAGACACCATAAGATAAAGAGAAGCAAAGAAAGCAGAGACTGACCAGATCAACTTTTCTAAAACCATTTATATGTAATGCAGTACAGTAAGTAGTAGTTTAGGAATAAATTTTCACTTAATTTAAATTTACTTGGGTAAGTTCAAAGGCTTTATCTGAAGACAACACTTTAATTTTGAAATTATTCAGTGTTGTGGTTCTTTATGCAGTTAAACATCCTATCCTCCTTAAGCATGCAAATGATTAATTGTTCAAGTAATTCAGTCAAATTCATCTTCAGCACCCTCAAGAATCATTTTTTTTTTTAATTAAACATGTGACTAAGAGGAAAGGAGTGAGAAAGAACAGGAACAGAAAGGATATCTATTACCACGTGGAAAATGTGGAATGATTGTTTTCTTTTGTACAGCAATACTAATATGTAGGGCAGTCTAATTTGCACTTTAGGAAGAAAGAGCACTGTCTGTAGTTCAGAGAATGAATTAGAGTAAGGCGAGCAAGAAGACCATCTGGAAGCTGTTACTGAAATCAAGAAGAGATATGGGTAAAGTTGTAGAATCAAGAAACATTAAGAAACAATTAAATAGACTTAGTCACCACATTTTCTAATACCATATTTAGACACGGCCTTAGAGATAATAAGAAATTACTTCATATTAGCAGTGTGTATACTGGGCATAATTTTCTGAATATTAAGTGTTTTCTGATAACGGATAATATATTTTGACTACTGTTGCACAGAAACATGATCAAAACTTATTTCACTGCACTCACTTAGATAAAGATTATTCTTATTTTATGAGCTGGTAATAAATTAAGGTGATGGTTTCTGTCAGAGGAGCAAACAAAGAGGACAAAGTAAGGCTTGAGTAGGAGAATGGTTAAAATATGAGTTCTTTGTTCCATGATGTAAATATGTATATATTTATATATATATACAGTTTTAGCCAATCAGGCTAACTGACCAAACTCTGTTTTCATTACTAATATTCTGTTGGTTTTCACAACTTATGTCTAAATTTTAAAAGTACTAATGATTATTTTTCCTTAATTTAAATCATAAAATTAGCAAGAACATTTACTGAAATTACTTCTCCAAGCTGCTTCTTTAATATTTGCTCATGTGATGCATTATTTTACTAAGGTTACTTACCTTGCAGACTTAAACATGAAGAAGATCAGGAAAAGTGCTAGAATAAACCTAATATGTATACCTGTTTGAAATCCAACTTACAGTAATCCAACGGGTGTGTGTGTATTTATAAACAGAAAATGAAAAAGATGACTATGACCAATAAGTTCTAGAAAGCTAATGTCATAAACTCCAATTTCTGGTAATAGTTAGTTAGGTAACTGGACTTACTCTGCCACTGGAAATAACAAAAAATGCTAGAAAAAGAAAGTTTAATCATTTTTCTCAAACACATAAAACACCTATCAGTACAATGAAAAATTATCAGGCTACAATTTAAGGGAGGCTGGAAACAAAATAGTAAGCAAAGCACTGAAGCCACTTTTGCCTTGGGGACATTTGTCTAAAACAGAGACTCTTAGTTTTGGATTTTATGCTTTTATGGATCAATGAGTATGAAAGGCAAACCCATTTCTCACCCAAGTTTAGAAGTTTAATAGCAGATTTTTCCCCAAAAGCCTGGGATTTCAGAGGACTATATCCTAAGGGTAAAGATAAACCTGTGCTTTTGAGGTCTTATTCATAAAATGTTTTTCCAGTCCTAGTTCCTGAAGTATTTTCCCTATGTTTCCATTTAGGAGTTTTACAGTTTCATGTCTTATATTTAAATCTTTAAATCTTTAACCCATTTTGAGTAGATTTTGATATGTGGTGAGAGGTACAGGTCTAGTTCATTCTTCTACATATGATGTCCAGTTTTCCCAGCACCATTTATTGAAGAGGTGGTCTTTTCTCCAATGTATGTTCTTGATGCCTTTATCAAAGATCAGTTGGCTGTAAGTATATGGGTTGATTTCTGAGTTCTCTATTTGGTTCCATTGGTCTGTCTGTTTTCATGCCAGTGCCATGCTGTTTTGGTTACTATAGCTTTGTAGTATAATTTTGTCAGTAGTAGTGTTATGTAGTAGTAGTAGTGTTATGCCTCTAGCTTTATATTTTTTTTGCTCAGGATTGCTTTGGCTATTTGGGGTCTTTTGCTGTTCTGTATGAATTATTATCACCACTCTATTTATGTTACAATAGCCAGGTATTAGAACAAGCTTAAATGTCTGTCAGCAGACAACAGGATAAGGAAAATGTGGCATATATCCACAATGGAGTACTGCACTGCAATAAAAAAAGAATGAAATTTTGCCATTTGTAGGAACATGGATGAACTGGGAGGAAATTACATTAAGTGAAATAAGCCAGGCACAGAAAGAGAAATACCACTTGTCCTCACTCATAAGTGAGAGCTAAAAAGACAAAGAATGAAAGATAAAACAATTGCGATAATACATTGAACTTTCAAAAGAAGAGAACAGAGATGAGGTTACCGGAGGTGGGAAAGGGGGAGGAGGGCTAGCAAAAACTTGGTAAAGGGTCGCAAACAATGATTACGTTGTATAATGATGAATATAGTAATTATCCTGATTTGATCACCACATATTGTACATAGGTATTGATATTCAACTCTGTATCCCAGAAATATGCATAATCAATTATATTTCAACAACAGCAACAAAAAAGAAGACCAGAATTGAAACCCCAAACCCACACTGTCACCCCTAGAGGATAGCAAAGTACCTTTGTTTTTGAGCAGAATAGGGCAGGAAAGCACTTCAGAGTAAATGCAGCTAGAAGTTTGCTACTCATGTGGTTTTGCAACACATGACCTGGGTGCGCCAAAACATTTAAAATATACAATTAATTTTAAATGGTACCAGATCTGTAGCATTTTCAGGAACAAATGAAAATATTCTGTGGAGGAAAACATCTTCATCCCAGGCCTCAGCGATTCTCTACAAATAATTTTTCAAGAAAAATGTGAAATGCAGAGTTAAAAATAAATAATTGCATGAAGAAATAAAGCACTATTGATGAGAAACAGCACAACAATATAAAGTATGTACAGACCCTTCAAAAGCATCATATAGTAGAATCATTAGATATAACATTTAAAATAGACGTTTAAAATATTTAAAGAAATAAAAAGGTTTGAAAACATCCTCAGTAATAGGAAAATATTTTTAAAATATCTAGGAGATATAAAATAAACAAAATCAAACTTCTAAAGAGTATATGCAGTATTTGAAATTTAAAACAAAATGGAGAGAATCTGCATTTGTGTGATGCTGGGCATACTCACCAACATGCAGGAAGCTGACTACTGTCTATGGGAGCTATGTTGCATGAGGTGATGAGATTATTCTCTCTGTGAAATTTAGTTATTAAATTGGCCTCAGAATAGAAAGCCTGAACAGACCAATAACAATGGAAGTAATTGGGAACATTATTTAAGTCAACGAAAGCAACAAAAAGAAAAAATAACAACAAAAAATCTGAACATATCAGAAAACAATAAGTTGTGGTGGTTGTACATGTTTAAATAAAATGAAAAGTTTTTAAGTAACATGATGGATTCAGAAGCTCATGAATAGGTCACGAATCCTGATATCAATAACAGAAAACCTGTTACTACACCTTCCATATTTCATATTAATGAAATGAGTCATCACTTACATGGTTGCTGTGCAGCTTTCTATGATACAGTGATCATAAATCCTATTCAGAAGATCTTTTTTAGTAATAACTATATGCAATAAAAAATGTGAGATTCAGTACTTTATTTGAAGAGATATTTATTCTGAAGCTTTTATTGAGGAATATTGTCCCCGTTAGTTCAAAGACAACAATACTAGCACTTATGTATCATCTGCATGAGGATTATCTCCCCTCATCATTAAACATGTCAGTAGTCTAAAATTTTCACCTCAAAACATGGTTCCAGAACTGATAAACAACTGAAGCAATTTTCATGTCACCAGAAAGTGAATATTATCTCCAGACCACAAGCATCATGAGGAATTTATAAACACTCACCAAACTTTCAAGGCACCAAAATACCTTGGAATTGGAAATAATGATTGAGCCTGTTTCACATTCTTTTCTAAAATAGAATCAGCAATGCCTTTTTTTTTGCCTTTAAAATTCTATCAAGGAGCATTTGTCAACTGCAACAACTAACAGTCTCATTTTCTCAATGATTCCTTTTTCCTACAGAAGAATACCGGATGCCATGCTGATATCTATTTATTTTTTCCAACTGATGTTGCAAATACTTGCATATAGTCATAATTTGGTGGATAATTTCTGTCTTTACCCAAAGATTAAAAAATAAATCTGAGCCAAGATTTAATAACAGGGATAAATTTATTTTTGCACCTAAAACAACTACAAAGCAGGGCAAAATAGGAAACAGGTTTTTGGATATTGAACATTACACAGTGAAGGACTGTGATCCTTGAGAAAGGGAGACAAAGTGAGCACTGTGATTGCTCCATCTTACTGTATTAAAGGAGTTTTCCGGCCTAGAGTTTTTGGGCACAGAGACTAGACAGAGTACAGCAGGCTTCTAAAGCTGAAGAGACATAATAGAGAGTCTGGGAAGACCAAGGCGGCAGGAGTTCAAGAAAGAGAGTACAAGACAGGAGAGGGATACATGGAGAGAAAAGTGCAAAGACCCACGGACACCCTGATCTGTATGTGCATGTGGTTAAGCCCTAAGAGGTTAGTGAAAAAAGCATAGAAAGGTTTAGAGGAAAAAGTTTTAGAGCTTACCCAGTACCAGGAATAGTAACTGTTCACATCAGTCATACTGAAAACCTGATAATTGATAAAGAATTGGGTGGAACACCAAGAAGAGTCCTGTTTCAGTAGTGGGAAATAATTTGCCCCAGACTAAAGGCTGCACTGGTCCTGTGTAACAAACATTAAAAGTAGGAACTAAAAATATCGAACTGTTTACAAGTAACTTATCTATGAATCAGAACAAAGCTCGAGATTACTAAAATAATACTAAATTATCTAGCACTCCAAACTGTAAAATTTACAATATCTGGCATCCTATAAAAAATTACAAAGCACACACAGAATGGGAAAATATAAAGAACAATAAGGAGAAAAGTGAATCAATTAACACCAATATAGATTTCACAAAGATGTTAGATTTGACACACAAAGACATTAAAACAATTATACTAATGGAAATTGAAATGTTCAAAATATTAAATTAAAACCTGGAAGTTACAAAAAATACTCAAATCAAACTTCAAGAGATGAAAACAATATCTGAGACACTGGCACCTTCTAATGGTAGATTAGACTTTGCAAACAAAAAGATTTGTGAACTTGAAGACACAAATAGAAACTATTCAAAATGAAACAATGAGACAGACAAGAACTTTCAAAAACTGAAAAGGGCTTAGTGATCCATGAGATAATTTAAGAAAACTGATAACTATTCTACACAAATTGTTCCAGAAAATTAAAGAGAAAAGAATACTTCCCAACTCGCTCTATGTACTAACATTATGCTGATATCAAAACCAAAGACATTACAAGAAAATAACACTAGAGGCCAATATTCTACATAAGCATAGATAGAAATATTATAAACAAAATTTTAGCTAATCAGATTCAATGATACATAAAAATAATAATACATCATGATCATAACGAGTTCATCCCAGGACGTCAAGTTTAGTTTAACATTTAAAATCAATCAATTTAATACTGTGGTTTCTCTTTGGAGTGAATAAATCTTTTGCCTTTTAAAATCAACTTAACTTACTATATAATATAAACAAACTAAAAATTAAAAAAAAAGACGTACAGGCAGCTTTATAAATATTGAAGATGCACTTGGCAAAACCCAACATCTATTCATGATAAATACTCTCAGCACACTTGAACTATAAGAAAACCTGATAAAGGGCATTTAAAAAATAAACCTTGCAGCTACTATTATAAAGAATAGTGAAACGCTTAATGGTTTTCTCCTAAAATCAGAACCAAGACAAAATGTCAACTCTCAATACCTTTATTTAACATGCTAGTGGAAGGTCTAGTTAATGCAATAAGGCAAGAAAAAGAAATAAAAAGGATAAAGTTGGAAAGGAAGAAAGTGGCTTTTATTTCGAGATAGGAAAATTATGTATATAGAAAATATGATCAAATTCCCCCAAAGGAACCATGGTTATTCAGTGAATTATTAAGGTTTCAGGATAAGAGCTTAATATATAAAAACAAATTGTATTTCTTTATACTAGCAATGAACAGTTGGAAATTGAAATAATTTATACCATGATGAAAATATAAAAACGTGAATTCTTGGGAATAAATCTGACAAAAGATGTGCAAGACCTATACAATGAAAACTACAATAATTACTGAAAAAAAATATAAAATATTCCAAATAAATGGAGAGATACACTCTCTTCATTGTTTGGGATACTCAATGTTGTTAAAATGATATTTCTTCCCATTGATATATAGATCCACATCACTCCACTATTTTTCATAAAACTTGATAGAATAATTCTAAAATTCATATAGAATACGAAAGGTCTAGGATGACCAAAACAACTTTGAAAGTGAAGGACATAATTGGAAGAATAATGCTACCTGATATCAAGGCTCCTTTTAAGTTGTAGTAAACATGATAGTATGGTATTAATATATACAGAAATAGATCCATGAAACAGAATAAAGAACCCAGAAATAGAGCCTCAGATATACCAAAAAGTTGATTTTTAACAAATGTGCAGGGGCAACGCAGTGGAGAAAATATAGTCTTGTCAACAAATGGTGCTGGAGCAATTTGATACCCATATATAAAAAACTGTAACTTTGATCTATACCTCACACCATATATAAAAATCTCAGTGACCCTTCGTTAAAGAAAGATTTACTGGATGTGACACCAACATCAAGATGCGTAAAAGAACAAATTGATAAATTGGACCTCACAAAAAAAAAAAAAAAAAAATTCTGCTCTTCAAAAAACATGCTTAAAAGAATAAAATATTAAGCCATTGACTGGGAGAAAATATTTGCAATGAATATATCTGATGGATGACTTGGAATGATGTGTAACATTATTAGTCATTTGGTAAATTAAAATTAAATCCACAATGACAGATGGAAGTGCTGTGAATCTTAATTGTGGTGATGATTCCATGAATTTATTTATGTGTTAAATTTCAGAGAACTGTGCATCATTGAAATTTTTTAAAAAACCCTCACACTCACACCTCAGCCATGTTATTTTCCTATTAGACATAGACATAAACAATGTTACATAATACCAACTTCAGAGAAAGTTACTCTGAGACCATGATAAATGAGACAAAATAAGTTCACTTCATAATTTTGTCTAAAGACAAGGTCACTGTGCAATCCACAAAAATAACAAACAAGACCTCTTTTGGTAAGCATTAGTGACTGCCACTTTACCAATTATAATGTTAACCGTGTTCTAGTCTTCCCTTCCTATAGATAGTATTTATTTAGGTATCCAATCATAAAAATGTCTCCCACATTTCAACAGCATCCAGTCTAGCGTGAACCTTAAATTCTGTTCCAAATTACCCAACCAAATCCCATAATAGTTTTTTTCTTAACACTCTCACTCAGATATCCCATGATTTTTCATGGTGCATGTTTTCCCTCACTTCATGAGTAATAGAACTAACTTGTTCAACTGTAGGGGTGCTTCTGGTTGTCTTTGGGTGGATAGCATTGAGAACAGATAGAATACTTTCAAAGGCACACGGATTTTACTGAAAGCTGATTTCCCACTATTAACAAAGAAAGCTTGAGGACAATGGAATACTGTTTTCATACTGTTGAAAGAAAATCAATACTTAAAAATTCTATGCCCAGCAAAAATAAACGTATTTTAATAACGAAGGTGAAATAAACATATTTCAAGACAACAAAACTTGAGAGAACTAGTCTCGGGATGAGCCTCATTAAAAGACATTCTAAAGGAAAGTAAACCCAGATGGAAGATCTGAGATATAATAAGCAGAGCAAACAATGGGGTAATTTTGTGAGATTTTCTAACATTGATTTATAAAATAATAGTAAACATTTTTTGTATGTGTGTGTTGAAAAGACTGAGAAATAAAGGCATAAAATAACTTACAAGCTGGAGGTTGTTTTGGTGGAGTTTAAGTTGTACTAAGGTTCTTGCATTTTCCAAGAGGAGAATAAAGGTATGTCATAACTTTAGACTTTGACAAATTAAGTATATGTGAGTGATTACTACAAGGTACAGGTTTCTATTTGGTTGATGTAAAGTCAAGACTGTGGTAATTACAAAAGGACAAACAGGTCAGTAGGACAGAATAGAACTCTTCCTAGAAACATATTCTTACTTTCAAATATGGACATTGGTATATGGTATGCTTGGAATATAAGATTAGAGGGAAACTTATGCATTTTCTATAATAGCAGCCAGAACAACTTAGAAATCTCTCTCTATATATACATAAAGGACTCTGACCTCTAATTAGATGCAGAAATCAATTTCTGATAGGTAATAACTCAAAACGTGAAAGGTAATTTTTTAAAACTTTTAGATGATAAAAAATAATTTCTTCTCAAGGCAGGAAAAAATTTCTTAATACACACACAGAAATTGTAATATAAGATGTTGCTAAAATCATACCATTAAAATTAAGAAGTTCTGTTCATCAAATTATATCAAAAAGGGAATAAATAACAAGCCCAAGTTAAGGGGAGTTATTTGTAACACATAAAAGCAACAAAGAATTAATATGCAAAATACACAAGGAATTTCTAAAAAGAAGAAGAAAGATAATCCAATAGAAAATATGGGCAAAACTCTTAGAATCAATATTTCATAAATATAAAGAAGTCAATATTAATAGCCAATAAACTAGTGGAAATTTACTCAGCCTCATGGGTAATTAAGCAAGTGCAAATTAAATCTAACAAAGAATAGTACTGCACTCCCACTGCGTTGGTAAAAACTATGAACTCTGTCTAGATGAAATACTGGCAGGAACGTGCAGTGAGGAGAAGTTTTGTAACTGTTTTGATGATGGGCATATAAATCAATAGAAGCACTTTGTGGTACAATTTGTTATTAATTGACTTTCTCAAAGATATATAGACCTATTACCCAGTGATCTCACTCTGAGGAATATGTTTTGAAGAAACTCTCTTACATGTGCAATGGGAACCATGTACTAGTATCTTTACAGTATCATTTTTTATAATAAACAAAATGGAAATAATCCATATATCCATCAGCAGTGTAATTGGCAGAAAAATAGAATACTATAAAGCAAGGAAAATAGAAAAGCTGAAGCTATATGCAACAACGTGGATGAATTTCAGAAGCATAATGTTGATCAAAAGAGGCCAAACTCAAAAGAATGTATAATGTGTGATTCCACTTATCTGCATTTCAAATACAGAGGAAAAATAAAACTTAAATTATATTGTTTAGGGATACCTACATACATTGTTAAACTATAATGAAAGTAAGGACATGATTGTCCCAAAAGTCAGGCTTCTTATGAAGGAAGTTTATTTGATGGGGTGGGAAGTGAATGGAAGGCTTCTGCACTACTGGCAAATGTTTTACTTCTTGACCAGGGTTGTAGTTACATGAGTTTTACATGCTCTTTAAGCTAAACATATATGTTGTATGCTCTCCTCTGCGTGTGTGCTATATTTAACCTCCCCCCCACACACCCACAGAAAATCAGGTATCTATATTATTAAATTAATATCCTTGACTGCTATAACCAAGACACATCTAAATTATAGCTGAATTACATTGCCACACTGAAAAAATAAAGTCAAAGAGAGACCTAATTTGGAGAAATTAATTAATTACTAATTCAAGACATAAACTTATATTAATTTTTGCAATTAAAAATGGTGGCTAGAAAACTCATATTTCACAGAATATAAATGTAAAACATCCACTTTAAGATTTTAGTGTACAAAAGGAAAATTAAACAAATAAAATACATGTCATTAAAAAATTGCATAGACTGCATTTTTTTGCAATGCATTAGAAAAGTCTAACTAGAGTGGGAAAAATGAGACATTTTGTTTATATCAAGACTTATCAGCTTCAAATATTCCTCGCTGTAGATATTGATTGCCATGACCTCTAGTTTCAGCCCTGTCCAATTCCTGGCAGCATAACAGGAACTCTATTTTTTTCAGTGGCAATGGTCTTACTCTAGCTGCCCTAAGGTCAGAATTACAATATTCTTCCCTCCCTGACTATTTCCATTGTCTAGAGACTGCATAGATAGTCCCTGATATTCAATATCTGTTACTGCTAAAGTAGGATCAAGCTAAATTTTTTTCCACAGCAGGTGTTCAGGGGTCTATGGATTGGCTTCATTGTGAGAGCAGGTAATATTGTGCTATGGGCATTTTTTTCAAAAGAGTGTCTTATAGTTTTCATCATCACATTTTCAATGAAAACTATTGATCAGTCTTATTTGCTAAAAAATGCAAATACCTTTGTCTACAGAATTTGATAATGTGTTCAAAATAAACAAAAATTTTGACAAGAAATATTGCACATCTTAGCCATTTTCAGATTTAGCTATTAAAAGTCTTCATTACTATATGTCAAATGAGAGGTCATTATGTGATCATTTAAGTAACATTTTCTCATTTAATTGAGAATGCCCTTTGAGACATCCAATTTGTGGTTTTATCTGCGACATTATTGTTACATTCAATAGGATTAAATGATATATCTTGCATAATTTATAAATTGCTAAATTATGCTACCATATGAACACATCTACTGTTTTGCATAGTTTGGTTTTTACTCAGTACTTTCTTAAATAATTTTAAAAAATTAAATGTATATGATTGTAGGAAGTGCCTTCAATTGGAATTGATTTTATCTTCTTATTGAAGCATAATTGACATAACATTTTGTTAACAAGCTTCAATACTAATGTGTTTCAGCTTTATAGTCTTTAGATAGGGCTACATTACATAAGCAAAGAAAACTTGAGAATGACATCACGCCAATGGAAAATTCAGCAGTGAATTTTGTTTAGGAGAATGTTTACTCATTGAAATGAGTGTAAAATATGATACATCAGAAGTTCTCCAATTTTCTGCTTTCAGGACCACTTTACACTCTTGAAAATATTGAGGAGAGAAGATGGATGCACATACTTTTCTGCATTTTTCCCACTATGTACAAGTAAATACCTGGACACTTAAAACAAACATATGAAGCCAGAAAAATGGGGAATACATGGAAGAACAACTAGAAACTTTATAGCCCAAGGAAGGACACATCGTGAGTGCCCAGGAATTTATTTTTGCCTCATATATCCCCGAGTGAGAGCTAAAGAAGCTGGCACCCTAGAAAACAAGGGACACAGACAAGACAATTTCTACCGAAAGCCTGCCTTCTCTAACCAAAGGACCAGAAAAAGGACAGCCTACCAGAAAAGAAAACCTTTAGCCAATAGCTGCTCTACTTCAGCCAAACACCACAGAAAAAAACTGTGGCCATATTCGCACCACACCAGCAAGGCCAAGTGGGCAGCCTAGACTTCCACACTCTCCAGGCTGTCCCTTTCCCTGCCATGGTGGTGTCAGAGAAGGCTGAACAAGTGCCAGGAATTCCATTCTTGCATGGGGTAATGACCACCCCCACACTATGTGTTTACTATACCTCAAGAAAAAAAGTATTTAGGTGTAAATATAACAAAACATATACACAACTGTACATATATGCTGAAAACTACAAAATTCTAGTAAAAGACATCAAAGAAGGTTTAAATTAATGGAGAGGCATACTGTATTCATGGATTGTAAGACTCAATGTATTATCATATCAATTCTCCCCAAATTGAATACAAGTTTTACATAATTCCCTTCAAATTCTTCAGCACGTTTTTTGGAGATATAGACAAGATTATTCTAAGTTTTTTAAATGGAAAAGTGAGAAATTAGAATAGCTAAAGCAATTCTGAGAAAAAGGTGTTCAGGGTGGTGAATCAATCTATATGATATTTAGACTTGTGTGGTATTGGCAGAGAGATAGACACATAGATCAGTAGAACAAAAGAGAGGTTTCAGAAATTGTCCCACACAAATGTGGCCAGCTGATCTTTGAGAATGATGCAAAAACAATACAGTGGAGGAAGAAATCACCTTTTCAGCAAAAGTTACTGGAACAACTGGACATCATAGGCAAAAAAAGAAAATTAGCCTTTATGTATACCTCACATTATATAAAACTTAATTCAGAATGGATCACAAATGTAGGCGTAAAACATAAAAGTATAAAATTTTGAAAAAATAAAAGACAAAATGGGCAAATATTGGGGATCTAGGGCTGGACAAAGAGTTCTAACACTTTAAGTCAAATGAACTACCCATAAAAAATATATTGTTAAATCGGATCTCATCAAAATCAAAATATTTTGTTCTGAGAAATATCATGCTAAGAGAAGAAAAAGACAAGGTATAGACTGAAAAAATTATTTTCAAATCACATTTTTAAGAAAGGACTAATATCTGCATTAAGAATTCTCTAAAAGCTCAATAGTAAAAAACCAAGCAATCCAAATAGAACATTGTTAAAAGACCTGAAGGGACATTTCATTTCATCGAAAAATTTATGGTTTTATATATAGTATGTATAAATAATTTCCTTTATATTATAACACATAAATTTTCAAATATATTGTGATGTTTTGACATCTTAAAACAACAACAAAAATGCTTTCAGGCTGGAGAAAGACTGTCCCTCCCTGGGTTAGACAATTCTTAGAGATAACAAAGGGCCCAACTAGGAACATGACTTTGATATGCAAACTAATCAATTCAGAGGCATATCTCCTCTATGTGGTCTGTGCACCCCAGGAAACAATATTCATATGCCTTAATCATCCCAGGACCAGGTACCAGACAAGTAGGGACCATCCTCATAGTTTAGAGCACTCCAGAATTACTCAAATTAGCCAATCCTAAACTGTTTATCCTGTCCTGCCTTGCCTTTTCCAGGGAAACCTGAACAAAGGCTCTGACCTAAAGCTTGATGCTTTCCCCTTGCTTTCATCTTCTGTTTCCTGAGCACCTTGCAAAATAGTTGGCAGCATGTACATCGTGATCAAATGGGATCCCCCATAAACCTCCAGTTAAAATAATTAATATGGCCCAATGTAAACTAAAATAGGGTCTTCAAAGCTTAAAACATATTGTATAAAATCTAATTAATGTAGGGGTGATTATCTCTACTGCTTTTCCATTTGATGGCTCAATGTTGCCTATTCTTAAATCTGGGACAAATAAATGTGGCCTTATGATGGATTACTACAAACTTACTGCTTTGGTCTCATTCATTAGGGCCCCATAACCATTATCCAATATTATTAAAATTACTAATTCTATTCAATTAACAAGCAATGAATATTTTCCTTTTATAGATTTGGCTAACATGTTCTGTTCAGTAACAACTTCAACAGCCTCTCAACTGCAATTTGCCTCCACCTCCAAAGGGACACAATACACCCTTTCCAGGCTACCAAGAGGTACCTAAACAGCCATTATACACAATCCTTCAAAGCAATATCTCTACTTACATCCACCTTTGTCCAGGTGCATAGGTATGGCATTACATTAAAGGCATCCTCCTCCACAGAAACTCATTTGACAAGCTCATTAAGGGCCAATATAGTAGTACTTTAATAATATGTTTTAGCACTTTTTGGGTTCTGGCAACATATTTCTTATTTACAAATTTTACTTTCAACTTAAAATCAGTAGGCATTTCTGTTAGTGTCCTCAGAAACTCCTTCACTGAGTTTCACTTATGATAGGCTCAAGGAAAAAAAAAAAAAAAAATTGTTGTACTCACAGGTCCTAGAGACAGGAGGCATGGCAGGCCATGTAGAGCTACATGGGAAGGACACCAGGGTGCACAGAAGACAGAACACAGAAGTAAGGGGAAAAAATTAAGCATTAGGCCAGCGTTTTTATTTGGGTATGAGTATGATAGAAGCCTTGGCAACCTCTTCTTATGCACCCTGGCGTCTGTGGACTACTTATGAAAGCCATTAGTTGCCCAAGGGCTTCTGATACAAGACATTGCCCCTCTAGTCCTCATGCTATGCATCATTAAAACAACAACAAAATGACTGACTGTCTTCTGGGATCTCCAGAAAATAGAGTCTCTCACAGTTCCTGAGCCTGTGACCCTCCATATCCAGCTGCCCTTTATGTCTTGAGTCAAGGATATAGCACCCCACAAGCTCAGCACAGCTATCAAGGATTCCTTAAGACAGAACGGAACCAAACCTGGGTCTTCTGGTACATTGGTCCACTTGCAGGAGGAGGTGGCCTCCCCTGTCTTCAGTCCCCTGCCAGATGCCAGGGTGATGGAGGAGGTCACCCTTCCCCTAGACCCTTAGGCTACCTGAAACGCCCCTTGGGATTAACTGAATGAACAGTAATGGGAGTTCATAGACTGAATGGTACTGCTAACATCATACATGATGGAGCTTAGCTGAATGTTGCTGCTTCCCCATCCATTAGCCAAGATGTCCCTAATAAAGGACAAGATCTCCCTAATAAAGGACAAAATCCAAAAAATAACACACTTTGCCAAACTTCAGGAAGTGTCTTAGCGTTGGATGCCCTGGCCAACAAGTAGCCCCATCTTTACATTTATTATAAGCTATTGGGCCATTGCCTAGAAAACATCCCCTTCAAGGTAGAAAAAAACTGCAGTTTCTTGCTTCACAGACACCCAAAATATAAATCAAAATCACACACGTCTCCACATATGCTAAGGTCTTGCCAAGACACTTCTCATTCCCTTCAGAGTTGCAGACATTATTAGTAGTAATCAAGATACACATTTTACTTCTTAAAATACACAATACTGGGCTCCTGGAAAAAGCATTCAAAAGAACTTTCATGTTCCTGGTAGGTCCCAGATAGCTGTTTTAATTGAGAGAAATTATGGTCTCCTCAAATAACTCCTTTTCAAATTCCACTGCAACAAATAATCCCCTAAATAAATTTCTATTTTGCCCCAGGCCTTAATCTATCTTTGTACATTTTCGATCTTGCTTCCATCCTGCAAGGGCTGGAGGCTAGGTAGAGGGCACATAGTCTCCTAGTATTCATTAACCATACATCGTTCCACAGGCCAGACAACTCCTCATTTGATACAGGACATATTTGAACCTAAACTTTCACCAAAAAACAATAACAAAACAAAAACCCTGTCAGATTCAGCTAAACACCATTCTGTTAACTGTTGATCTTATTACTACTCGTTGAGGTGCTTTCGTTGGTTTACAATTTAGACACCAAAACTGTCAAGGAAGCCGTGGTTTCATGGCAAATTCACGTATTTCATGGCAAATACTGAGGTCCACATTAAATCAAGTGGGTACCCACTTAAAAAGGATACACCAGTCTGACATCTCAGATGACATTGCCTTGGCCCAGAAGCTCACTGCTGGGGAAACATATTAGTAAACATTTACCAGTGGTACTAGTAAAGGAAGACACAGTGGAAGGGAGAAGTGGTAAACAGAAGTGATGTCTAATCATTTTGTTGCTTAGAATACTCTCCACTTGGCTTGAATTGCCAAGATGAACTAAAGCCTTTCAGAGGAATTTGCTTCAATAAGATGTAACAATTTATTTAATAAATAACTAATTAAGTAAAAATTTGTAAAGTAAGGCAAATTTAAGCTTTTTCCTTTTATTATCAGGGGGAATTGACATCTAAATTATTTAGATAATTACGTTTTCTGTGACTGGATATAAATAAGATGAAAACTGAAAAGAAAAATTCTTTCCTCTTCCATTTAACCTCAGTTTCATTCTTAACTAGGCTTTCTGACATTGTCTTAAAAATATATCAAGCCCTGTCTTTATTTTAAACTGATTTTTAAAACTTACCTTTTTCTGTGTTGCACAATGAAAAGATGTGTATATATCTACTATCCCCTTAGACCGTTCATTTACTTTGATAAAATTGCAAAAAAAATTAGTTTATGTAAAATATTATTTACCTTATGATAGTAGAACATATTTATTTAATATAACTTAAAATTTTTAAAAAATTGCACTTTAAACAATGTATGCATAAGAAAGGCTAAATAAATACAAATTGGAGGAGAAAAAAATGTTTAGTCAGATAAAATATAAGCCAAGTCTGAGTGTGGAAAAGAAAAGAAATGATGGCAAAATAACTTCTGGCTAGTTTTGCCGTTTTATTTAAGAAGTGCAAAGGACTAAATAATCTCTGACACCCTATTCTGTTAGTGAGAAAAAACTACATGATAACATCTGGTGATAATGCAAACTTTGAGGTTTCTAAATGACAGAAAATGGATTAGGAAAAAATGCTCCAGAAATATTAAATTTGCTTTTGTAGTCCAACTCTAGCTGTGAAAAACACATTTTATAAATCAATAGCAACAACCAACTCCAAATATTTCGTACTTCTCTTATTTTAAAGAGCCTGCCAGTAGATGAGGCAGGCTATTTGAATTGATCTGGTGGTAAACATACTGAATTACTAAGCTTGCTTGTAATTTATCAGAAACCTCTTATTCAACCATTCCTTAACTTAAATCACTCCTATAGTCACTGCTGCAGAGATTTCTATATTAAAATCATTATTAAGACAGTTCCAGAGATAACTCAGATAGAGAAATTAGTAAATTCACTGGCAAGTAGCTTGATGTCTTATGTGATTCAGCATACGGTTTAGTTAACTCTTCAATATAATTTAGTTAAAACTCAGGATAACTATATTGATGTACAGGTGCTGCACATACATAAATAAATGTTTATATCAGTATATATTTTATTTTTAGACATGGACTGTATTTTGTCAGTGTGTTTTTTTTTTTGTTAGTTGTTTTGAACTTTTAGATGGCATTATGGACAGAAAGTTCAACTAGTGTTATAAAGAAAAATAATCAACTGACTCACCAATTTTGTTCTGTCCTAAATCAAAAGAGTTGGACCAAATGACTTTCATTCCTTTATTAAATGAGAGGGAGGGAGGGAGGAAGAGGGGGAGAGAGAGAGACAGAGACAGAGACAGAGAGACAGAGACCAGAGCTATATTTTTTAGTATTTTCCATCCCTTTGGCTCAGTAACCCAAATATAACCCAAGTGGTGCATGATATACCCCTGATATACCTCTAGTCACACAGATTGGTTTAAATTGGCCAAATCAGGGTAAAGTGAAGGAATTTTATTGTTGATATGAAGAAACAAAGAACTTCTTGTTCAGGATGATATAGAGTACAAATGTTAAGCCAGAAACTATAGCTGCTGTTGTGCTCCCATGAGTAAACCCATCCAGAAGACAGAGCCAGCACATGGAATAGGGAAGGAAAGATGATCACAAATAAACAGTGCATAAACTATGCCGTGCCTGAAGCATGTCCACTTGTAGAATTTTTCAGCTTTGGAAGCCAATAAATTCACTTTACTATACAAAGCAATTTGAATTGGGTTTAATATAACTTGCAACTGAAAATATTTTAACATTTACATTTACCCCTTGTGTATTAGATGTCAATCACCATCTGTCCCATTCTTAATATCATTATTAAAGAAATTGTCTCACAAACAGCCTCTTTCAAGTGGGTAGGTGTATTATTTGACTCTGTTCCTAACTACATATGATTGGACAGGGGGTGAATGACAAATATTTGCAACTGTAGGTGTTCAGAGATTTATAACCTGCCTAACATGGTATAGAAAAATGAAATGGCTATATCAAAACTGTCAAGAACTTGGAAATTAGAAACTTAGGGAATGAAGGAGTTAAAAGGAGAAACCAAAATCATAAAAGCGTGCAGCAGTCAGTGCTACAGAGGCCTTATAGTTCAATGATATGCTGCAGTCATGATGTAAGAAGTACATATTATTAAAAAAAAAAAAAAAAAAAAAAAAAAAAAATTCAGCTGGTGGAAAGCCAAGAGAAGCCAATGAGCTGAGAGAAACAGAACTGCTGATACAAAGAAGGAGAGACAGATCACCTAACTGACCTCTTGCTCACAGCCTTTCTGCCAACAAGTCATTTACCACACTTCTACCAGAGGCATAATTTGAAAATATACCTGACTATTTTCTCTCTTTTACTTAAAACCCTCTACTTGATACCTAAGGATAGGGACCAAATCAAACTACTTATTAAGTCAAACTCCTTCATGACCTAACTCTTATTTATATTTTCTGAAAAATCTCTAGTACCATATATTCCATTTAGTCCAAGTTCTTAATTATTTCTTAAACATTCAATGTATTTCAAATTAATATATTTTTTTGCCTTAATCCATAAAGTTTCTATGTCCTGAAATCCTGGGTTTTGTTTTGTTTTTTGTTTGTTTGTTTGTTTTTTGCTAAACAACTCCTACCCACTCAATTACAAAATATTTTTAGATTTTTAAAATGTGTATTATATGCCGGCTACAGTGCTTGTAAATGGCTAAATAATACTGAATATAAGTGACTATACTTGTGTCTACTGTTGGTGGGAATGGCAAACAATACAAAGTAAATGAATAAATATATAATTTAATAGTTAATGAAACAAATAGGGTTCCATAATAGAGTGAAATTGGAAGCAACAGAATGTTTTAAGCAGGAAAGTAACTTGGAGTGACGTTTTTTGTTTTTGTTTTTATTTTCATTGAAAAATAAAAATTTTATCTATTCAAGGTGTACAGTGTGATAATTTGGTATACATATGCATTGTGTAATGATTACCACAATCAAATTAATCAACACATCCATCACTACACATAGTTACACTTTATGTGTGTGTGTGTGTATATGTCTGGTGATGACATCTATGATCTACACTCTTTTAGCAAAGTTTAAGTAAACAATGCAGTATTATTGACAATAGTCACCATGCTATACAATAGATCCCCAAAACTTATTCATCTGAAACCTTAATGTTTGTACCCTTTCACCAAAATCTGTCCATTTCCTCCACACACCAGCCTGTAGAAACCACTTTTCTATCCTCTACTTCTATGAGTTCAAGTTTTTTAGATTCCAAACATAAGAATGATCATGTGGTGTTTGTTTTTCTTTGTCTGGCTTATTTCACTAGCATAATGTTCTCCAGCTTCATCCACGTTGTTGTAAATGTAAATGGCAAGATTTCTTTCTTTTCATGGCTGAATGATATTCTATTGTATATATGTACCACATTTTGTTTCTCCATTCATGCATTGATAAATACATTAATTCCATATATTGGTTATTGTGAACATTGCTGAGATTAACATGGCAATGCAGATATCTCTTCAACATACTTATTTTAATTTCTTTGAATGTATACCCAGAAGTAGAATTACTTAATTTTCTAGTAGTTCTGTTTTAATTATTTTGAGGAACCTCCATACTTTTTTTATAATGGCTGTATTAATTTTCATTTGCACCAACAGTATACAGAGTTCTCTTTTCTCCACATCCTCACCAACACTTACCTCTTGTCATTTTGATACTATACTAACTATACTAACATATATTAGAAGACATCTCATTGTGGCTTTGATTTGAATTTCCCTCATGATTAAGTGATGTTGAGCACTTTTTCATGTATCTACCATTTGTATGTCTTCTTTGGAGAAATGTCTATTCAGGTCCTTTACCCATTTTTCAATTGAGTTACTTTAAAAAAAATTGCTATTTGCTATTGAGTTCTGAGAGTTTCTTATGTATTTTGGATATTAAACTTTCATAATGTATATGGTTTACATATATTTGTTCCTATGCTCTTGATGACATTTTATTTTGTCAACTGTTTCATTTGTGGCGAAGAAGCTTTATAGTTTGATGTAGTCACTTGTTTATTTTTGCTTTTGCTGCCTGTGCTTTTGTTGTTATATCTAAAAAATCATTTGTAAGGACAATGTCAAGGAGATTTTTCTAAGTTTTTTCATCTAGGAGTCTCATGATTTCAAGTATTTAAGTATTTAGTTTTTACTATTTCAAGTTAATTTTTGCATACAGCATAAAACAAGGGTTCAATTTCATACTTTTGCATGTAGATAACCAGTTTACCCATCACCATTTTTTAAAGAGACTATCCTTTCTCCATTGTGCATTCCTTGTGCCCTTGCCAAAGATTACTTCACCATATATATGTGGTTTATTTCTGGATTCTCTATTCTGTTCCATTGGTCTATGTGTTGGTTTTTATGTCAGAACCATATTGTTTTAATTACTATAGCTTTGTAATATAGGTTGAAATCAGGAAGTGTGATACCTCCAGCTTTGTTTTCTTTCTTAGGATTGCTTTGGCCATTTGGGGTCTTTTGTGGTTCCATACAAATATTAGGATTATTTTTCTTTTTCTATGAAAAATGCCATTAAAATTTTGATGGAGATTGCACTGAATCTGTAGACCACTTAGGGTAATATAGACATTGTGACAATATTGAATCTTCTAACCTACGAACATGGGATATCTTCTTTCCATTTACTTCTGTTTTAATCAATTTCTTTCATCAGTGTTTTATAGATTTTAGTGTGCAAATATTTTAACTCATTGGTTAATTTTATTCCTAAATATATTACTCTTTTTGAGACCATTGTAAATTGGATTTTTTCTTAATTTATTTTTTGTGTAATTTGTTAGTATACAGAAACACAACTGTGTTTATGTTGATTTTCAATTCTGCAAATTTACAGAATTTGTTTATTAGTTCTAAAAGTTTTTATGAGTTTTAATATCATGTCATTTGCAAACAGAGATAATTTAACTTTTTCCTTTCTGATTTGAATGCCTTTTATTTATTTTTTCTTGCCTAATTCTTTGGCTAGGACTGCCAGTACTATGTCAAATAGAAGTGGTGAAATTGGGAAACCTTGTCTTGCTCCAGATCTTAGAGGAAAAACTTTCAACTTTTCACCATTGAGCTGTGGGATTATTATATATGAACTTTATTTATTTTGAGATATTTTCTTTGTGTACCTAATTTGAGTTTTTTTAATCATAAAAAGGTGTTGAGTTTTATCAATTACTTTTTCTGTATCAATAAAGATAATCATAATTTTTATCTTTCATTCCATTAATGTGGTGTGTCACATTTATTGATTTGGGTATGTTATACAATTCCAGCATTAAAGGAATAAATCTCACCTGATCATGGTGTATGATCTTTTAATGTGTTGCTGAATTTGGTTTGCTGCTACTTTGTTGAGAATTTTTGCATGTCTGTTTATCAAGGATATTTGTCTGTAATTTTCTTTTTCTTGTAGAGTCTTTAACTGACTTTGCTATGAGGGTAAAGCTGGCCCCCCCAAATGAGTTTTAAAATGCTCCCTTCTCTTCAAGTTTTTTTTTTTGTCTTTTTTCGTGTCTGGCAACGGATCGCAACCCTCAGTGTCGCGCCCGTACCGGACCGGGACCGGCAACGGGATCGCAAACCTCGGTGCTGCGCCTGCACCTCGCTCAGCCAGTGAGCGGGAACCGGTCTGTATGTGGGATCCTAACCCTCGGCAGGAGCGCCACCATGCTCCCAAGCGGTGCACTGTAGCAGTGCGCCACTGGGCCGGCCCCTCTTCAAGTTTTTGAAAGGGTTTGTGATGGATTAGCATTAATTCTCCTTTAAATGGTTTGTAAAATTTAGCCAAGAAGGCATCTGGTCTTGGGCTTTCTTTCATGGGAGAATTTTTATTGCTAATTCAAGCTCCATATCCATTACTGATCTATTCAGATTTTAGCTTTTTTATGATTGAGTCTTGGTAGGTAATATGTTTATAGAAATTTATCCATTTCTTCTGTGTTATCCAATATGTTATCATATGATTTTTCATAGTTGTCTGTTATGATCCTTTGTTTTTCTGTGGTATCAATGGTAATGTCTCCTTTTTCATTCATAATTTTATTTATTTGAGTCTTCCCTTTTTTTCCTTTGTCTAGCTAAAGTTTTGCTAATTTTATTTATCTTTTCAAAACACCACATCTTAGTTTGCTGATCTTTTCTATTGTCTTTCTAGCTTTTGTTTCATTTATTTTTGCGCTAATCTTTATTATTTCATTCCTTTTGCTAACTGTGGCCTTAGTTTATTCTTTTTCCACTTATTTAAGGTGTAAGTTAGATGGTTTATTTGTGATTTTTTTTATATACAGGACTTCATTTGTACAAACTTTCCTCTTAGAAATACTTTTGCTGTATCTCATAAGTTTTAGCATTTTGTGATTTCATTTCCATTTGTCTCAAGGTACATTTTAATTTCCCTTCTGATTTTTCTTTCCCCCATTGATTTTTCAGGAGTATGATATTTAATTTCCACATATTTGTGAATTTTCCAAGATTCCTCTTTTTATCAATTTCTTGCTTCATACTGTGGTGGTCAGATAAGATATTTGATATGATTTCAATCTTAAATTTGTTGAGTTGTTTCATGGGCTAACATATGGTCTGTCCTGAAGAATCTTCCTTGTGTACATAAGAATGTGTATTCTGATGCCATTAGATGGAATCTTCTGTATATGTCTGTTCGATCCATTTTGTCTATAGTGTTATTCAAATCTACTGCTTCTTAATTTTCTGTCTGGATGAACTATCCATTGTTGAAATTTGGGTATTTAGGTATGAAGTCCCTACTACTGTTGTATGGCTATTTAATCCACTTCTCATTTCTTTTAATATTTGCTTTATATATTTAGGTGCTTTAATGTTGGGTGCATATATATTTGTAGCTGTTATTTTCTCTTGATGGATTAACCTATTTATCTTTATTTATAATAACCTCATTTGTCTCTTTTTACGGTTTTGACTTAAAGCCTATTTTGTCTGATATGGGTATAGATTCTGCTGTTCGCTTTTGGTTTCCATTTGCATAGAATATCTTTTTCCATCCAACTTCAGCTTATGTGTCCTTAACTCTAAAGTGAGTCTATTTTAGGCAGCATATCCTTGAATCTTACTTTTATTTTTTTCCATTTAGGCCCTCTGTGTTTTTTGATTGGAGAATTTAATCCATTTATATTTAAAACAAATACTGATAGTTAAAGACTTACTATTGCCATTTTGTTTATTGTTTCTAACTGATTTTAGTTCCTTTGTTCTTTTTGTCTTTTCTTGCTGTCTTTCTTCATGATTTGTTTATTTTTGAAGTGGTATGCTTTGATTCCTTTGTCTTTATCTTTTGTGTGTATACTAGAAGTTTTTTCTTTGTGGATACAATGAGGCTTACATAAAATATCTTATAATTATAAAATTCTATTTGGAGCTAAGAACAACTTAAATTAAATTTCATATAAAAAACTGCACTTTTATTCCCCCCCAACACATTTTCTAGTATTGATATTACAATTTACAATTACAATGTACCTTTTAACAGATTATTCTAGCTATAGTTATTTTTATTTATTTTTTGGCTTAAAAAGCAAACATTATTTCTCATATTTCTGGAGGCTAGAAGTCCACAGTGTAGGCAGGTTTAATTTCTTCTGTTTTTAAATTTTGGTCTATTTTTTTTTCATTGTACATTTTTATATGGTGTAGTGTGTTGTTTAAACATATGTGTACATTGTATAATGATGATCAGAATTGTTAGCATTATCTATTACTTAAATGTTTATCATTTCATTGAAGTTATAATATTTAAAATCCTCTTTTCTGGCTATCTTGAAATATACGACACAATATTATTAGCTATTGTCACCCCAGAGCAGAAGAACTTATTAACTATCTAACTGTAACTTTATAACTTTGTATCAGTCTACCAACCTTTTCCCATGCCCCCCCTTCTTTCCCTCTGGTAATGACTATTCTTCTCTCTATTTCTTTCTTTTTCCCTCTCTTTTAAATTTATTTTTCTTAATTGACCCATGATAATTGTATATATGTATGGAGTACAATATGATATTTGGGTACATTTATACTGTGTGCAATGATCATATCAGGGTGCTTAGTATGTATATCATCTTAAATATTTGCCACTTCTTTGTGTTAGGAATAGTCAACATTTTCTTGACTAGCTATTCAAAGATATGTAGTACTTTGTTAACTGTAGTCTCCCTATATTACTATAGAAACCTAGATCCCATTCTTCCTATCCCTCTAATATTTTGTATTTACTCACTGCCCTCTCTTCATCACCTCTTCCTCTTCCCTCCATCAGTCTCTAGTAACTACTATTCTACTGTCTACTTCTATGACATCAGCTTTTTTAGCTTCCACATATGAGTGAGGACATGTGGTATTTCTCTCTGTTCCTGGCTTATTTCACTTAATGTAATTTTCTCAAAGCTCATCCATGTTGCCTCAAATGGCAGAACTTCATTCTTTTTTTATGACCGAAGGTAACCATTTGTAAGTGTACAGTTCAGTGGTATTAAATGCAATCATAATGTTGTGCAGCGATCACCACCATTCATCTTCATAACTTTTTTCATCTTGTAAATTGGAACTCTATACCCATTAAACAATATCCATTTCGTTCCTCCTCCCAGACCCTAGTAACCACCATTCTACTTCTGTCTATAATTTTGACTATTCTACGTACTTCATATAAGTGAAATCATACGTGTGTGTGTGTGTGTGTGTGTGTGTGTGTGTGTGTGTGTGTGTGTGTGTGTGTGGCTAAGTAGTATTCCACTGTGTATATAGACCAAGTTTTCTTTGTCCATTCATTTGTGGAAGGATATTTAGGTTAGTTCCAACACCTGGCTATTGTGAAAAGATCCATGGAAAACATGGGAGTGCAGGTGTCCTTGGCTTATTGGTTTCATTCCTTTGGATATATACCCAGTAGTGGGATTGCTGGATCATGTGGTAGTTTTATCTGTAGTTGTTTGTGAAACCTCCATACTGTTTTACATAATGGCTATACTAAGTTACAGTCCTACCAACAGTGTAGAAGTGTTCCTCTTTCTCCACATCATTACCAGCAGTTGTTGTTCTCTGTCTTTTTGATAATAGCCATTTTAACTGGGGAGAGACGGCATCTCATTTGTGATTTTGATTTGCATTTCTCTGTTGATTAGTAATGTTGAGCAGTTTTTCATATGCCTGTTGACCATTTCTGTCCTCTTTTGAAAAATGTTTATTTAGTTCCTTTGCCCATTTTTAAATCAGATCATTTGTTTTGTTAGTGTTGAGTCATTTGAGCTCTTTGTACATTGTGGATATCAATTCCTTGTCAAATGCATAGTTTGCAAATATTTTTTTCCCATTCCACAGGTTGTCTTTTTGCTATGTTGATTATTTCCTTTTGTGCTGATGCTTTTTAGTTTGGTATAATCCCATTTGTCAATTTTTGCTTTTGTTCTCTGTGCTTCAGAAATATTATTCATAAAGTCTTTGTCCAGACCTTTCTTCTGTAAGTTTTATAGTTTGGTGTCTTACATTTAAGTCTTTAATCCATTTTGAGCTGATTTTGGTACATTTTTAGAGATAGGAGTTTAATTTTATTCTTCTGCATATGGATCTCCAAATTTCTCAGCACCATTTATTGAAGAGACTGTCCTTTTCCCAATGTATGTTCTTGGCTCCTTTGTCAAAAATCTGTTGGCTGTAGGTACGTGAATTTGTTTCTGAATTTTCTATTCTGTTCCATTGGTCCATGTGTCTGTTTTTGTCCCAGTGCAATGTGCTGTTTTAATTATTATTGCTTTGTAGTATATTTTGAAGTCAGGGAGTGGGATATCCTCCACTTTGTTCTTTTTACTCAACATTACTTTGGATATTTGGGATCTCTTGTTCTTCCATATAAATTTTTGAATTGTCTTTTCTACTTCTGTCAAATATGTCTTCGGTAGTATGATGGGGATTGCATTGATTCTGTAGATTGCTTTGTGTAGTGTGGTCATTTTCATGATATTAACTGATCTTTTACCTCCTTTCTTAAATTAAATCATAGGCATTTGATTTTTTTTTTTTTTTGCTGCTATTATAAATGGGATAGCTTTCTTGATTTCTTTTTCTGCTAGTTAATTGTTGTTTATACAAATGCTACTGATTTCTGAATATTGATTTTTGTATTCTGCAACTTTTCTGAACTTTTAAAATCAGGTCTAGGAGCTTTCTGGTAGAGTCTTTAGGTTTCTGTCTACATAAAATCAATGTCATCTGAAAATAGTGACAACTTGACTTCCTCCTTTCCAATTTTGATGTCCTTTATTTCTTTCTCTTGCCTAATTCTTCTGGCTAGGATTTGCAGTACTGTGTTCATAAAGTGACGAGAGTGGGCATCCTTGTCTAGTTCCAGTTCTTAGGGGAAAGCTTTCAGCTTTTCCCCATTCACTATGATGTTAGCTATGGGTTTGTCGTATACAGCCTTTATTGTTTTAAGATACTTTCCTTTCATACCTAATTTGTTGCATCTTTATTGTGAAGGGATACTGAATTTTACCTGGATCTATTGAGATAAACATGTATATTTTTTCTTTCATTCTGTTGATATAATTCATTATGTTTGTTGATTTGCATATCTTGAAACACCCTTGCATCTCTGGGATAAATCCCACTTGATCATGATGTATAGTATTTTTGATATGCTATTGGATTTGGTTTGCTAATATTTTATGGAGGATTTTTGTATCTACACTCATCAGGAATATTGGCCTGTACTTTTTTGTTGTTGTTGTTGCTGTGTCCCTGCCTTGTTTTGGTATAAGGGTAATACTGGCCTCATAGCATGAGCTTGGAAGAATTCCACCCACTTCAGTCTTTTGAAATAGATTAATAAGTATTGGTAATAGTTCTTCTTTAAATGTTTGGTAGAATTCAGCAGTAAAGTCAACTGTCCTGGGCTTTTCTTTTTTGGGAGAATTTTATTACTGATTCTATCTAGTTGCTTGTTATTGGTTTACTTAGATTTTCCACTTTGCTCAGTATTGGTAGGACATATGTGTCCAACAATTATTGTTTTCCTTTGGGTTTTCATATTTATTGGTGTATAGTTGTTCATAATAGTCTCTGATGATCCTTTGTGTTTTGGTGCAACCTATTGTAATGTTTCTGTTTGCATTTCTGATTTTATTTATTTGGGTCTTTTCTCTTTTTGTCTTGGTTAGTCTGACTAAGGGTTTGTCAATTTTGTTTATCTTTTAAGAGAACCAGATTTTCATTTGATTGATTTTTTTGTATTGTATTTTAGGACTTAATTTCATTTATTTTTGCTCTGATTTGTGTTATTTCTTTTCATCTACTTATTTTGGGTTTAGTTTCTTCTTGCTTGTCTAGTTCCTTTAAATGAATTGATATGCTGTTTATTTGAAAAAAAAAATATTTATATATATATATATATATACACACACACACACACACTATATATATATATATATATACACACACACACATACACA
>NW_007735494.1:0-11631 GCF_000696425.1 Galeopterus variegatus | reverse complement strand
GTGTGTGTGTGTGTATATATATATATATATATAGTGTGTGTGTGTGTGTGTATATATATATATATATATATATATTTTAATGTAGGCTTTTATTGCTGTAAACTTTCCCCTTAATACTGCATTGGCTGTAGCCCATATTCTTTGATATGTTGTGTTACTGTCTTCATTAGTCTCCATACATTTTTGGATTTCCTTCTTAATCTCTTCTTTGATTCATAGGTTGTTCAAGAGTGTGTTGTTTAATTTCCATGTGTTTGTGTAATTTTGCAAGTTCTTGTTATTGATACCTCATTTTCTTCTAATTTGGTCAGTAAAAATACTTGATATGATTTTGATTTTCTTGAACTTGTTGAGATTTATATTGTGGCCTAACACATGGTCAGTCCTAGAGAATGTTCCATGTGCCGATGGAAAGAATGTGTATTCTTCAGCTGTTGGATGAAATGCTCTGTATACATCTGTTAGGTACATCTGATCTATGGTGCCATTTAAATCTGATGTTTCTTTGTTGGTTTTCTGTCTCAATGATCTGTCCAATGCTGAGAGTGGGTGTTAAATTATTCACCTATTATTATGTTGGTGTCTACCTCTCCCTTTAAATCTGTTAGTATTTGCTTTATATATTTGGCTGCTCTGGTTTTGTGTGCATATGTATTTATAATTGTTATTTCCCCTGCCTGTGTTGATCCTTTTATCATTATATAGTGCCCTTCTTTGTTTCATAGTGTAGATTTTGATTTAAAGTCTGTTTGATCTGAGTATAGCTACTCCTGCTTGCTTTTGTTTTCCATTTGCATGGAATATCTTTATCCATCCCTTCACTTTCAGTCTGTGTGTGTCTTTTTAGGCAATGTGTGTTTCCTGTAGGCAGCATTTGAATGGGTCATGTTTTTTTTTTTATCCATTCAGCCAATCTATGTCTTTTAATTGTAACATTTAATGCATTTACACTCAAGGTTATTATTGATATATGAGGTCTTATTCCTGTCATTTTGTTGGTTATTTTCTGGTTGTTTTGTGTATCCTTTGTTCTTTTCTTCCTTTCTTAGTGTTTATCCTTGAGGTTTTGTGGTTTTCTCTGTTGATATTGTTTGATTCCTTTTTCTTTCTAATTTTTGTGTCTACTCTATGAGTACAATTTATATTTTCAGGTGTTCTCATGATGTTTGATATTGTTCTTTCTCATCTAGATGTAGGACTCTCTTAAGCATTTCTTACAAGGCCAGTTTGGTGGTGATAAGTTTCCTTAATTTTTGCTTGTCTGAGAAAAAAATATTTCTCCTAATTTCTGAAGTATAGCTTTGTTGGGTATATTCTTGGCTTGCAGTCTTTTTCTTTCAGTACTTTGGATATGTCTTCCCATTTTCTCCTGGCTTGTAGGGTTTCTGCTGAGAAGTTTGCTGTTAGTCAAATGGGATTCCTTTATAAGTGACTTGATGTTTTTCTCTTGCTGCTTTAAGAATTATCTCTTTGTCTTTAACTTTGGATAGTTTTACTACAATTTGTCTTGGAGATGACCTATTTGGGTTGGATCTATTTGGGATCTTTTGAGCTTCCTGGGTTTAGATGTTCACATCTTTCCCAAGACTAGGGAAGTTTCCAGCTATTATTTCTTTAAATAGGTTTTCAATATCTTTTTCATTTTATTCTCCTTCTGGGATGGTGATAATTTGAATATTTGTCCACTTATAGTATCCCATAGATCTTGGAAGCTTTGTCAGCACCACGCTCAGCCAGTGAGCCAACCGGCCATCCCTATGTGGGATCCGAACCCGCGGCCTTGGTGTTATTAGCACCGCACTCTACCGAGTGAGCCACGGGCCGGCCCAGATCTTGGAAGCTTTGTTCATTCTTTTTTATTTTATTTTTTTGTCTTCCTTTATTATTTCAAAACTGCTATCTTCAAGTTCAGAAATTTCTTCTGTGTGATCTAGTCTGTTGTGGAGACTCTCATATATATATTTTTTATTTTATTCAATGAATTCTTTCACTCCAAGATTTCTGCTAGATTTCTTAAGTGATATTTATCTCTGCTGATTTTCTCATTCAGATTATTAATTGTCTTTCTGATTTTGTTGAACTGCTTATCTGTATTCTCTTATATCTTGTTGATTTTCCTTAAGATCATTAATTTGAATTCTTTTGCTGGCAAGTCAGCAATTTTCAATTGTTTGAGATCAGTTACTGAAGGATTTTTTTTTTTTTTCCAGTGGTGTCATGTTACCTTGTTTCTTTCATGCTTCTAGTTTCACTGCATTTGTATCTGTGCATCTGGTAGAACAGTCACATTTTTGAGTTTTGTATACTGGCTTGCATGGAAAAAGACTTTCACCTGCAAATGTGTCCTAGGGTTTTGATTGGGTAGAGTGCAATGGCTTTGTTCCAGATGGATGCAATAGTGTAGACTCTGTAGTTTATTCAGCCGTAATCCACTTTCACTATGTCTGTGAATTACGTAGTGACCTACGCTTTGAAAGTTTGTGGTGGTGGTGGCACAGCTTTGTTGGGGGAGGTGTCACTGGGTTGGCTCACAAGCTGGGGTGTGCACATGCACCCTATTGATCAGTAGTGTCAGGATCTGGCTCACTGGGGATGCTGTTGCTGAAACGATTCTCAGAGTCAGAGTCACTGTGCAGCTTCTCTGACCAGGGGTGGGCCTTCCAGTGGCATGTCAGCCAAGCTGTTTCACACTTAGATGCATAGATATGATGGCTCAAAGACTTGGGGGCAAGTCTTCCAGGGACATGACAACTGAGCTGCTTCTCTGAGCCAGAGGTAAGGGTGTACTTTGGCTCAGCTAGCTGAGTGCAAGTCTGCTGGTGACCTTTGTGATGTGCCAGTTCTTGGGGCCTGATGCGAGGTTATGCTTCCCCCTGCAGTTCAGGATCTTGACTGCCAAGGGCAGAGTTGCTAAACTGCTTCTCAGGAAGTGGGCATGGCCACTAGGTGAGGCTGCAGTGAGGGGTCCTGTCCAATCACTTCTCATACTGTTGGTAAGACCACTAGGCAGGCCTTCAGTGAAGGGCTTATCCAATTGTTTCTGGGAAGTGGGTTGGGCCACTAGGCAGGCCTTCAGTGTGGGGTCAGTGCAGCCACTTTTGGTACTGTTGGGAAGACGGCCAGGTAGGATTGTTCAGGACTGAATTGCCTGAATGCTTCTCTGGGAGGGGCAGATGCACTTTATTTTCACCAGCCTGAGGGTGCATTTATTAGGGTAGAAACCTGTGAGCTGTTTTTCTAGGTTAGGGGCTCAGGTACACATAACTCAGCCAGCTAGTAGATCTGAGGGTAGGAAGAGGGATGGGGGATCATCCACCAGAGTAGGGTCTGTCTGATTTCTGGCCAGGGATGTGGAGGTGTGTTAGTTCAGCAGGACTAGTGTCTGGCTTCCCAGACTGCAGAACTAGAGTAACAGACATGGTGAGCCAAGGCTTCAAGCTGCTGGGATTTGGCCATTGTAGCTTCTCATGTGAGTGTGTTGAGATGAGAGCAGATGATTAAGGCTGGGGTAGTGCTGTGGCCACTGGCCCCAGGGTGTGGAGCAATCCTGTAATGGCTCTAGTTTCAGGATGACATTGTCTTGCATCAGCTTGGGTCATGAATGTGGAGGGTAAGGCATGCACAGTTTGTGCTAGTGTTCTAGAGCAATACATTGTGCGTATTCTAGGCCACTCCCCACACTTGGCTCTGGGCTTGTCATTCCAAAGGATCTGTGGGTCTCTGTGGTGAGGATAGGGGTATGTGTGGGTCATCTTCCTACCTTATTGATACAAGGGAAACTTCCTCCTCTGCCAATCCTGTTGTCAAAGACATGGCAGCTTAGGCCGTGTGACTTGGTCTCCTCTCTATGCCACCATCCTGGGCTTTAGTGCACCACAGAGATCTCACCGGTCTCCTGTTATACTTCTACACTCTCTTACTGATACTTAGGCCAATATTTAGCTGTCTCTTAGTAGTTCTGGTCCTTTTCTGTGGGAAGAATGTGCCCCGAGCATCTCTAGTTTGCCATCTTGCCCCAATGCCCCCCTAGTTATTTTTAACACTTTTGTCTTTTAACTTTTGTTTTAGAGTTAAAAGTAGTTTTTGCACCACCTTTACAGTATTATGTTATTCTGAATTTGACTTTACGTTGATCTTTACAAGTGAGTTTTATATGTTCATGTTTTTATGTTGTTACTTTGCATTCTTTCAACTCAAAAAGGTCCCTTTAGTATTTCTTGTGAGGCAGGTCCAGTGGTGGTGAGCAGGTTCAGATTTTGTTAGTCTGAGAATGTCTTTATCCTTCCTTAATTTCTGAAGTGCAGCTTTGTCAGGTATAGTATTCTTTGTTGGCAATTTTCTCTCTCTCTCTTTGTTTCAGTAGTTTGAATATATTATCCTATGCTCTTTTTGCCTAGATTATTTCTACTGAGAACTTACTGACAGCCTTATGAAGGTTTGCTTGTATGTGACAAGCCTTTTTTCTTTTGCTCCTTTCAAAATTCTTTCTTTCTCTTTGACTTTTTACAATTTGATTATTATGTGTCTTGGAGTATTCTTCTTTGGGTTGATCTTGATTAAAATATTTTGAGCTTCACTCATAACTGGGTGCTAAGAAGGAAAGGAAGGAAAGAAGGAAGGAAGGGAGGAAGAGAGGGAGGGAGCAAGGACAGAAGGATGGACCACAGCAATATGTTGAACTTTCAGAAGGAGAGAACAAACCTAAGGATATGAAAGAAGGGGGAAAGAAGGAAGGGGGTTTGGGGAGTGATAGATAAGGTTAAAAACGACATAAAGAAAGATCATAATTTGTAAAAATGAATATGCTAATAATAGTAAAAAACATTTTGACCTTCATGAACCTGAATGTCAATATATTTGTCAAATATTGGGGAAGTTTTCAATCATTATTTCTTTAAGTAATCTGTCTGCTACTTTTCTCTCACTCTTGTTCTTCTGAAACTCCCATAATTCCTGTATTCATTTGCTTAATGATGTCCCATAGGTCCCTTATGCTTTTTTCACTTTTTTATTCTTTTTTCTTTTGTGATTGGCTAATTCCAAATTACCAGTCTTTGAGCGCTCTAATTCTTTCTTCTGCATGATTGAAACTGCTTCTGAATCTATTGTACTTTTTAGCTCTGTCATTATATTATTAAGCTCTGAGATTTCTGTTTTTTGTTTGTTTGTTTTTTTTAAATTTTGTATTATTTATTTATTTATTTGTTTGTTTTGGTGGCTGGCTAATGTAGGATCTGAACACTTGACCTTGGTGTTATCAGCACCATGCTCTACTGAGTGAGGTAAATGGCCAGCCCCTTTTTTAAGGTTTCTATTTCTTTATTAAACTTTTCATTTCACTCATGCATTTTTTACCTGATAATATCTGTTAGTTTTTTTTTTTTAATCTGCATTCTCTTGCATCTCATTGAGCTGCTTTAATGTGATTATTTTTAGTTCTTTGTACAGGAAATTTGTAGATATCCTTTTATTTGGGGTCAGCTACTGGAGTTTATTAGTTTCCTTTGGTGGTGTCATGTCTGCCTCATTTTTTATTTATGTATTCTTGTGTTGGTGTCTGTCCATTTTAATGAAAAAACTTCACTTTCAGTACTATAGATTTTGGCAGGTAGAGACATTCTCTTGCTGAGTCTCCAGATTGATGAGATTGCCTCCAGGATCACAGTTGACTGGGGTTGGAGTCAGGGCATGTGGATTTGCTGGGCTCACAGTGGGGTCCATGGTTAGTGGGCTTACTAACAGGTTCTTGAATGGGTGTGGGTCCTGTTTGGTTTCTTGGTAAACTGAACTACTTCTGGAACTTTGATCAGGAGAGCTTATGCTGAGATAAGGGTTCACCTCAGGGTCTACAGTGTGGTCTGCATATGGTGGGCCTATCATTGCCAGGTGCATAGACAGTTGCAGCTCCCTCCGGTTTTCTGAGAGGGATCCTGCTGGGTCACTGGGTGGGTTTCTAGTTAGGTAGGGAGTCTTCAGCTTAGAAGGGCTAGAACTGAGCCAGAGAACTGCTTTAGGGTCTATAGCAAAGACTGAGGTCTGCAGGCCTGTCTCCAGAGTCAGAAACAAGCATGCTTTCTGTCTGGTTCATGTGTGTGCAAAACTGTCCCTGGACCACAGCTGAGAGGGAGATTTGGGTCACCTTCCAGGGCCATTTAAACATCTGCTATGGGTCTGAGGTTGTCAAGCCTGCCTCTTGGCATGAATCCCATTTATCCCTGAGTAGATGAACTGCTGTTAGATCACAGATGAGAGGGGAAGGAACTGACTTACAGGGCCATTTCAGAGTACGTTGTACACTAAACCAAGGTTGGTGGGACCACTACCCAAGGCATGGGTGGGTGTGACTGCAGGTTCCTTGCCTGATGGCTCTGAGGGTAGGACCAAAGCCAGATGGGGTTGTAGCTGAGTCCACAGGTAGATGAGTCTGCACCACAGTTGGCAATCCTGCCGCCTGGATGTAGGTCTGCCCTTTCACAATATTCCTCCTGAGTCTTAGGCAATACCAGCATTTTGTCACCTCCCACTTGTGTCCCAAAGCTTCCTCAAAGACACTTTTATTCACGGATGGCTACCAAATTTGTGTTGCTGTGGAGAGATACGAGTGGGGAAATCTTCAATTCTAGCATTTCGATGACATTCTGTTTTGTTTTTAAAAGATCACTGTGGCAAATTGTTAGTTGTCTAAAAACATTTATTCTCCCATCCTTCTGTAATAGTAAAGTTTTAATTGGGCTACAGTCACCTAATTAAAGTCATTGTTTTCTGCTTCCCTTGCACCTAGGTGTGGGCCGTAAGACCAAATTCAAGGGATAGAAGAAGTAATGCAGATAATTTCTAGTACTTTCTTTAAAAAGGATTGGACATTACTTCCCTGGGCTTTTTCTTTGCTTTCCAATGTTTGGTGTATGATGAAAGCTTGGATATATTATTTCAAACTCAGAGATGGAAGCTAAATATTGAGGATGGCAAAGCTACTGTACCAAACTTGGACTGCTTACCTCTGAACAAAAAAAATAAAAAAATAAAAAAACAGAGAGAAAAATAGAACTAAAAAATAAAGAGAAATAGAGGTATATCATGTTAAAGCTGCTGCACTTTATATAATTTTTGCCATAGCAGCTTAGTTTGTGTCATAGTTAATAGCTTCTTTGTGGAGAAAAGAGTGTTGGTGGTCAAGAGTGGAAGTGGGAAAATATATTTGGAGGCAACTGTAGTAATTCATATGATGGATTGTGGTGCTTGAAATAGGGTGGCAGTAATAGATATGGAGAGAAGTGGATAGATTGGTGATATATTTGGGACATAAAGGTGACACAACTTCCTGAAAGGTTGTATGTGAGGCTGAGGGAGAAAAAGGAATTAAAGATCAGTCAATGATTCCTGGCTGTTAATTAAGATAGGGGCTTATAAATGTGGAAAGCCTAGATTTTTGTGGGAGACTTGGGACTTTTTGCATGATTTTATACAAACATTTATCAAATCAAGATATTTTTTTCAGTTGTATCAAGTCAACTCCTTATAACTCAAATTTCTATCAAAGTTTCCAGGGACATATTAAGTCCTCAATAACTTTCTTTCTCTCTTGTTTTCTGAAGGAGTGTTACAACTGATTCATTTAATTTTCTATGGCTAAATTTTGATTTGCTTTTTCTCATTTAATTTGCTTGGATGATTTGGCTTATGCAACACACATAAAAAGGGATTGTATAGTAGAGATTATAAATGACACATTTTCTCATTCAGGCATGTTCATTATTTTTAATATAATATTTGATTGTAATTTTTAACAAGTAGCAAGATATAACTTGGAAAATGCAATAGAGAGATTGTTTTATATATATGGCTATCATGAAACAGAAAACCTGTAATTTTAATAAATATATTAACTATATTAATTTGCATAAAGCAGAGGGCAGTTAAGTTGTGTAATAGGGAAAGCTCATGAAAAGCAAAATGATGGGTAACCTTAGATTCTGATGAATTTAAGCCTGATATTTCCAAAGGGAGGATAAGTATCTAGTAGTGGATTTTCTGGTAGAATGCTATGGTAAGAGAAGTGTGTGAGAAATACTTATTGAAGCAACTTAGATCAACTTCATGCAATAAGAGAATAAAATCTGAGAAGCCAAAATACAGGTTTAAAACTAAAAATTTGATCATTTAGTGAATAAAAGAGAAATGCTTCAGAAATAACCTGGAGCATAAATAGTAAATTTTGGTTCAAAGTGAGTATATTTAAGTTAGTGTCATTTTTTTGGTAGTAGCTCTGATTCTTATGCTCAACTCATCTATACTATAATTTCTAAAGTACTCTGGAAATACATGACTTAAATCCTTCTTGAAGTAGGTGTTAACAAAATCAGTGAATTCTTTTATAGGTTATTAACTTTGAATAAAGTTAATATAAGGCTTATTTTATAATCCAAATTCTCCATATGAATACTGCAGTTTCCTCAAATATAGAAGTTATTTGATATGGATTGAATGTGTCCCACAAAGATCCATGTATTAGAAACAGAATCTCTACTGTGACAGTACTAATAGGGTGGGAAATCTTATTATAGTAATTGAAAGATGAGGCCTTGAAGAGGCAATTAGATTGTGAGGACTACGCCTTTGTGAATTGATTGATCCATTCGTGGAGTGATGGGCATAGTTCTGATTTCTTTAAAAGGAAAGAGAGTGAGAAGGTTACTCTCTTTTGCTCAAGCCATTCACCATGTGATAGTCTGTGTTTCTGTGAGGAATTGCCACCCTCCAACAAGGCCCTCAGCAGAGGTGATTTCTGGACTTTGGACTTCCCAGCCTCTGAAACTGCAAGAAACCAAATTCTATTCCTTTATAAATTACCCAGTTTCAGGTATTTTTGTTTTAAGCAGCAGAAACAGACTATTATAGTAGAGGATTGCATTATTATCCCCCAATATATACTCTCCTTTTCTCTAAGAAGGTTTTACATTCCTGCGGCAAATATTAAGTGTGTTCTAAAACTAGTACTTGAGAAATATGAATCTTTCTAAGTAAGAGAAAAATCAAGACAAAGATGTTCCCTCTCACCATTACTTTTCAACATCATATTGGAAGTCCAAGCTAAGGCAAAGATACAAGAAAAAAAGTATACAGATTGGGAATGAAGAAATAAAACTGCCTTTGTTTGCAGATGACATGATTGTTTATGTAGAATGATCCAAAAGAATCAACAAAAGATAATCCTGGAATTAATAAATGATTATAACAGAGTTGTAGGATATAAAGTTCATACACTAAAGTCACTTTTTCTATATAGCAGCAGTGAACAAGTAGAATTTAAAATTAAAAACACAATACCATTTACATTACAAAAAATGAAGTACTACAGTATAAATATGACAAAATATGTGGAAGAGCTATATAAGAAAAACTACAACATTTGAGAGAAGTCTCAAAATAAATTTAAAAATATTTTGAACTAAATGAAATGAAATTATAACTTATCAAAATTTGTGGGATGCAGCAAAAATATTGCTTGTGAAATTTAGCATTCAATACATATAATAGAAAAAAGACAGATCCAAAATAAATAATCTAATCATTCACCTTAGGAATCTGAAAAAAAAAAAGAGCAAATTAAACCTAATTTTAATTAGGAACAGAAGGAAAGAACTTTAAAAAAATCAAAGCAGGAATCAATGAAATTGAAAACTGGAAAATAATAAGCAAATCAACAGAAGCAATCTTTGTTTGAAAAGATTAGTAAATTTGATATACCTCTTATTTTAACTATATTGTATTGAGTGAGGTATGGTGAGGCCAGACACAGATGAAGAGAGAGAAACTGAAAAGAGTTTTAGTTTTCTATACTTACAGGTCTCTGGGGAGAACACATCACGCTACTCGAGAGAAGCACTGAGGGCAGTGACTAGGCCTGAAAAAGAGGGAAACTGTGGGCAAGTGCCTTTATTGTATTCACATGGGAAGAAATGGGCAAGGCAGCACAAGCAAGTTTAGGATTGGCTAGTTCAAATAATTTCAATTAGCTCTGGGACCTAGGAGCTATTCCTGGTTTTCTAGTACCTGGCCTTGGGGCAATAATGGCAGGTGTATAGTGACACAGAGTGTGAACATTTGATTATGGAGATGGTTGGGGGTGTGGACTTAATCTTGAGTTCCATGCTCAGGAAAAAGAACAGACTAGTGTTTAGCTAGGGCCTCAAAGTTGCATCAAGACAGCATTTATAAAGACTACATTGTACCTATCTCCAGATTAAGTAATAAAAAAGAGAGAAGATACAAATTGCTAATATCAGAAATGAAAGAGAGGCCAAAATTACAGATTCCATGGACATTAAAAGAATAATAAAGAAATACTATGAACAATTCTGTGCCCACGCATTTGATAACCTAGACCAAATGGATTAATTATTCAAAAGAGAATCTACAAAAACTCACACAAGAAGAAATAGGTCATCTGAATAGAGCAATTATATTAAATAAAATAAATCAGTAACTAATAAACATCTAAAAGAGAAAGCACCAGGACTAGATGTGTTCAGTGGTGAATTCTACTAAACAAGTAAGGAAAAAATGGTACTGATTTTCTACAATCTCTTCAAAAAATTAGAAGCAGAGGGAATACTTCTTAACTTACTCTATGAGGCCAGCATTACCCTAATAAAAAAATCAGAAAAATATATTAGAAGAAAGGAAAATTACTGACGGTGGGGGAAGTGATGGGAAATAGGGCATTGTTTTTCAGTAAGTATAGAGTTTTAGTTTTGAAAGATTAAAAAGTTCTAGAGATTTGTTACACAATATTATGCATATAGTTAAAACTACTGTACTTTAAAGGCCTGCCCACCCCCTGAGCAGGAGCCAAGGTGGTCTACCACAGCCACTGCCAAACATACTGCTACCATAAAGATTGCTCACAACCACAGTAGCAGCCAGGGCCACCCTACAGACAGCCCAACACACTCAACTGCATTAATATAAGAAGAGTCATCAGAGTAGCCTACAAATAGGGAAGGAAGTCTTTCTCTTTATAGTCCATGCAAGAGTAATAGAAGAAACAAGTGCTCTGCAGATGATCAAACATCTATGAAAAAATACTAGAATTTCAAATAAACAAGAAGACATGACATCACCAAAGGAATACAGTAATTCTCAAGTACCAGACCCCATAGAGCAGGAAACCCTTGAAATGTCTGAAAAGAAATTTTGAGCAATGATCTTAAGAAAACTCAAAAAGGTAAGAGAAAACTCAATTAAAGCACACAATAAAACAAGAGAAAAAATATCCAGTATATGATATTTACAAAGAAAGAAATTTATGAAGAGATTAATTCCTTGAAAAAGAATGTAGCAAAACTCCTAGAAATGAAGGATTCACTCAATGAAATAAAAAACACAACAGAGACTTGAGCAGCAGGCTAGAGCAAGCAGAAGAAAGAAGTACAGATCTTGATGATGGTCTTTTTTAAATAATCCAGGTGGATAAAAATAAAAATGTTTTTTTAATGAAGAAAATCAAAGAGAGCTAGCAGACAACATCAAGTGCACAAACATCCAAATCATGGGCATTCCACAAGAGGAGGAGTGTCCCGACCCGCGGGATATTCAACGCAGACCCTGGAGGGGGGAGTGGGAATTGGA
>NW_007735493.1:76433-77538 GCF_000696425.1 Galeopterus variegatus | reverse complement strand
ACCGGTCTGTATGTGGGATCCGAACCCTCGGCGGGAGCGCCACTGCGCTCCCAAGCGGCGCCCTGTAGCAGTGCGCCACCAGGCCGGCCCAGAAAAGACTTTTTAATTCCGTTTTTCCACAGACTTTTTGAAGTACCCTGGTAGATATGTTTCTGAAATACACAGGCTGTGAGTGATCTGACAGCCACAGTTGTTAATGTTGATTTGGTGCTGATAGTTTTGGACAATGCAGTGTGAGAATGTTACTGTGGAAAGGCACAAACAAAAGGGGAAACAATCATTTCTATAAGTGTATTAGTGCTAGACGCATGATGATGTATTGACAAAGGTTAGGAGTGTTTGCTGTAAATGACTAAATATTGAAGGCTTTCGTAATGAGTAGTCATTAGCTAGTCTATAAACTGTACCTTTGTACCAAGGTCCCAGATAGGATTCTTAATTTGGTAGGTCAGTTGATCATTCAAAGGAGTCCTCCTCTAAAATAAGTTTAAATCAGTACTTTCTAATAACAGGTTTTTATTCTGGTAAGTTAATTGAGTACTTAATCAAGTCTTGTGTTATACAAATTACTTTTACTTTTTCTACTCTATTAGGAAAACCTGTTGGCTAATATTTATTTTGCTTGTATGCATCTTAGGCGTTACAGGGGCTGTGAGAGAAAGCTTTGTCCGTGCTCATACAATTTATAATCTTGCATATCTATTTAGGCTGTTGTTTTTCACCTGTTATGAGAGGTGATAGTAACACTAAAACACTTCTGGAGTGGGGGAAGTACTACAAGAAAGTCAAACAGCTTTTAAATAAATACCTTTAGAAACAACTTCAGCATGTGGCACCTTCACTCATATGGAATACCCTAAACGTACAAATCATATTTGAAATCAATATATAACTTTTGAAATTTATCCTGCTTTAAAAAAAAACTTAATCACACTGCTGTGAATGTATATAATTAAGGAAAATTGCTTTGTTAAACAAATTAACACAAATATTTGAGCACCTATTTTGTGCTTATATTTTTGATAAAATGGTGAAAAAGGCAGTGAAGATTGCTGTTCTTACAGAACTTAATTTCTGGTGGAGCAAGACAAGTAAACAAGAAAAA
>NW_007735493.1:74585-75011 GCF_000696425.1 Galeopterus variegatus | reverse complement strand
GGGCCAGCCCTGAGAGCTCACTTTAGTTGCATTTTATGGAATAGGTTGCTTATTAGCTTTCTAATATATTTATCATGCTTTGAAATATATTAATGCGTTTTATATTATAAGATCCAATTATAAGTTTTTTGGTAGAAAATTTATTCCATAAAATTTGTACTTGTACCGAACAAGTATACCCTAAGAATCATTCACTCAGTAAATGCTTGTTGAATATCTACTTTTTACCTGTTTCTGAGAAATACAAAGAGTAAAAAGACATAGTCCCTGCTGTCTGACAGCTAGCTAATAGGGAGAGAGGGCAGACAGACAGGCAACATCATCTAATTCTTCATTGAATTTAATTTCTAGCTGCACCTTCCCCCCAAGAAGTCATACTCATGGATGGTCTCAAGTCTTCCTTTATTTATTTATTTATTTATTTTT
>NW_007735493.1:74155-74364 GCF_000696425.1 Galeopterus variegatus | reverse complement strand
AGACCCAAGAAAAGTGATAAATGGGAGAGATTGGCATCAGTGCCTAAAATATTCGGGATTGAAGAGATGCCTATTTTATGTTGTTAGTTAAAGACAGATTGAGGAATTAATTCATTTGCAAGAGAATAACAGTCCCAATTTCAGACATAATTTTAAATATTTTTCTGATTATACAAGTAGTATATTTGCTTTTTTAAGAAGACACTAAA
>NW_007735493.1:72949-73683 GCF_000696425.1 Galeopterus variegatus | reverse complement strand
TAAAATGTCTTTATGTGATGTATGTGTGCTTTTTTCCTAACACACCAGAAACTTTATTAAATTATGCTTTCACAAAATATTGCAGGACCATCATGCAAGCATACCTCTGGATATCAGGGCTTTTTCTTTTGTTTTTGCTGTTATAATTTTGTGATAACATTTTGATGAACATACCTTCTACATAAATTTTTATGTCCATCTGACTTATTTTCTTAAGGATAGATTCCTAGGAATGGAATTAGTAGGTATAAAAGCATAGATGTTGAGGGTAAGTGTTGCCAGATTGCTCTCCGAAAAGATTATGTTGTATTAACCTGTATCGCCTCCAGTCTGAGGGCCCTTCCCTCTGTACCCTCACACACTGTTGAGTACCGCTTGGCCTATTATTGACTGAATTGTTAGGTAGAAAATAATATCATTTTAATAGCTTCAGAAATTGTTGGTAAGAGTAGCTTTAACTTCTGAAAGAATTTGATGTCTTTGGAAAAGTCTTTTTTCTTGAAAATTAAGAGAGGAAATGAAATGCAGGCGGTGGATTTAGTAGAAGAGAATGTGTTTAATGACATGAATTATTTTATCAGAGTAAGACAGTTGAAACAAAACATTGTTGGACTAGAGAATATTATGGTAAGTAGAATGCTAAAGGATTTGAGATAATAAGACACTTGTAATGGCACGAGGGTAGAGTTTGGGGGAACTTTCAGAAATGCATTGTATAGAATTACCTATGATTC
>NW_007735493.1:68313-72629 GCF_000696425.1 Galeopterus variegatus | reverse complement strand
AGATAATAAGACACTTGTAATGGCACGAGGGTAGAGTTTGGGGAAACTTTCAGAAATGCATTGTATAGAATTACCTATGATTACTCGCAGGAGAGAAGTGAGGTGCAAAAAATACTATGACGTACAGGAAGCTCTGAATTAAATGTTGAAAGATGTTTACATAAAATGGATTTTTGCAGATTGTTCTTCCCCCTCTCTGCTTTGAAAGTCTGCTTTCTTTTAGAATACACAATGGTTTTTGCCCAGTCTTTCTCTTCTTGACTATTTTTTCTTCCTCTCAACATTCCAATCACTTCTACTTTACCAGTTGATTCTTTTGCAGAAATGACTCCAAAAGAGCATTTCACGCAGGCAAGCAAGAACTTGTTGGGTACTGTGCTTTTAGCTGAATGAAGTCCAGATGGTTCCTTGCCTTCACATTGTCCTGATTCTAGACATTCATCCATGTCTACTACATACCACTGCAAGAAAATCACTTCTGCTCTTTGCTTCATCTTCACCCAAATGTTCTGTGGGATGCTTCACCTTCATGTTTCTTAATTTCCATATAGATATAATTTTGACAACAGAGCTTTTTTGTCTTCCAGCTTGTAACAAGTCTATGTCATTTTTAATATTGTTTTGTGGGTTTTAGCATTTCATCAGCTCATCTGTTTATTTCATAGAGGATTTGAAAATTACCTCCCTTGCAAATTAGTTTCTAAACTATAAAAAAAGCTGTCTTATGTAAGAATGAAATTTCTTTAAGACATTTTACATTTGTGTATATGTAGGGAAAAGGGAAAAGGATAAAATAAAGTTATACTTTTGGAACTCATATACTTCTAAAATTTTATAGCAAGAATTTTTTTTTAATAGGAACAATTTGGTGTCGTGGAAAAGTACTGGCTCTCCTAAAGTTTTTAAATTCTGTGACTTAATTTAGAGCATAGGCTTATTAAAATATAAGGAAGAATGGTTTTTTTTAAAAAATTATTCTTTCTGTATTTCAGATCTCAGCCTTTCCCCTAAATTTCCTTTCACTTCTTTGTAAAAAGGATGAATATTTTTAGTATACTGCGCTGGCACAAATCCTCCTTATAGGCTCAGGTTTTCTTAGCAGTAACTAAAGCAGTTCAGCTGCTTCCCAGTCTACATTTCATCTCCTCTTCTATTGTACCCCCCTCCTCCCCTTCCCCCTCCTTTGCAGCTGCTTTGTTGGCAAAGCCCAGATCCTTTAATAGATCCCAATCCCATCATGGCCTTTGGAAAGAAGCATTTAATCAAGCTCCCCTTTTATTTAGCTTTTCTAATAGCAACAACTCCTGCATTAAAAATCTGAGTAACTACAAAGTCCCTACGTACACTAGTTAGGAGTTACTAATAACCTCCCCTCCATTTACCATACATACTCTACCTTTTCCCCTATTCTTTTGGATGTTTTTCATACTGATGGTTGGATGTCATTAAAACAGTTGCTTGTAGCTGTTTTTAGGTGTTCAGCTGTTGTTAGGACACCTACTATATATTTTTGAAGTACCTTATGTGTCACTTCATAAATTGTTTATTATACAACTTGAAATATAAGCACTATAGACAGATTTCATTAAAAGAAGATTGTGAAATTGTCTTCAATTTAGGAAACAGCCTTCATTTATAAGTAATTTGATTTATATAGTCTCATATCAGCAATCAGTACAGTTTCCGGACAGATTTCATTAAAAGAAGATTGTGAAATTGTCTTCAATTTAGGAAACAGCCTTCATTTACAAGTAATTTGATTTATATAGTCTCATATCAGCAATCAGTACAGTTTCCGCTTTAATGTGTGCAACTAATAAGTTGCTTCTCACTGTATGTTGCCAAAATAGAGCTCCATTATGTTCTCTTCTCTAGTGTGCGAATTAGATGTTGACTGGTTTACAGCCTGGGGAAAGAAACTGTTCTAGAGTCTATTAGAAAATAGGAACCTTTACAAATGGCATCTCCTATTTAGCCTTCCATTGCGTTTGCTGTAAGTCTAGTTGTATCTGTAGTTGGTTTTTCTGGCTTCTCCCAGTCTCAGTTTCAGGTGAGTGCCTCAGTCTGGGGGAGGACGGCAGCACAGGAAGCACTGCACTTGGCCTTCACAAGCTGCACCAAGTATTAGTCTCACAGGAATTTCTTTAAGTTGAAAACTCATCATTTAATATGTAAAGTTCGAGTAGTTCTTCAGTGCCCTGTGCTTCAGATTAATTGTTGAATACATGTATTTTCCAGTTTTATCTTGTTTTCATTAGAATTTGTGTAGGCTGAAACTTCATTTACTAGGAACTCAAAAACGAAATTCATTTTAATTCAAGCCTTTTAAGACACAAGCGTTGCCTTCTGGAATAAAAAAAAGCTAAGAATCTAAAGGATAGAGAGATGACTAGTTTTCGAGGACAACCTGGGCAAAATTTAATTTTAATTTGTATTTAGGATTTCCGTTAATTCAGCTTGAAGACTAATATTATTTACTTTATTAACACAGTATGCATATATGTGAGAATATATATCACGCATATGTAGACAAGAAAAAGTATTTTGTGAGAGTGTTAAGTAGTCCATGTACTTCTGTACTAAATGCGCTCAAACAGTGAGCCGTTTCTCTTTTCTTTCTCCTGTGCTCACCTTCATCTCAAAGTAATATGCCCCCAAAGCAAATATGTCAGTGAACTCTGAGGATCTTTGAAAAGTCATGTTTGCTATAAGTACAGCATTTATATTTACGATAGAGTGCATTTATAAACTAATGTATTCCAGATGTGATGGCCATCAGAATTCAGTAAGCTGGATTAAATTGCCATATCATATTTGAATAGTGAACTGAACCATAAACTTTGGATTGAAGGGAAACAAAGCAAATACAAACCAAAGCTTATGTCGGAGATGGGAGGGTGATTTCCAGGGAAGGGATAAGATGAGGTGTACTCAATAAACTTTGATACCTGCTATGTGCCAAGCAGTGTTCTTGGTAATGGGTGGTAATGCAAGGCTAAAAGACAGATGGGCACAATTTGTGCCCTCAAAGCATATGAGACATAGTTACAATTGTTGATGTAAATACCCTGTTAGAGCTATGCAGCTGTGCATGGGGTGATATGTAAGTGGATGACGGATACCTAATCCAGCTTGAAATGGTCGAGAATGGCATCCAAAAGGAAGAGGTGACATTTGAGCTGCATCTTAATGCAGGACAAGGAGCTCCCAGGCAGATGAAGAGAGCATTGCAGAGAGAACAGCAGAGGTGAAGAAGTGAGAGAATGTGTGATACATTCGGGGATGACAGTTTTACAGTGTCCGAGGTAAATGAGGGGTAATAAAGTCTGAGGCTGAAAAAGCAAGGAAGAACAGCTTGGGTCATCAGGGGACTTACTTGCCTCACCCTGATTTTAAGCAAGCTTATGCATTGATCCAGTTTGTGTTTTTAACAAAAGTAACCCCAGACAGAAGCTCTGCCATGGGGTTGAAGAGAAGTTGAGGTATTCAAGTAACGTTTGGAAGCATACTTGAAGGAGTTTGGTGCTTGATGGGTTATAACGGTGGGGCAGAGAAAGAGTATAGGGTAATTCTCAGGTGCTTGACCAGAAAAATTAGACGTCTGATGCCTTTTGCTATGCTAGGAATATAAGGGAATGTTAGATGGAATGGGCAGGAAGGCAGAGAGGGTTTGAGATAGGCTGAGGGTGAGAGGTCTGTGGGACTTCCAGATGGAGATGTATATATCTGAGATGATAGCCCAAGGAAAGCCTAGAGAACGAGTAAAAACAACAGCCAGCCAAAGACAGAACCCTGGAGAACATTCCAGAGTCTGGTAAAGAAGAGTCAGTCCATGAAGAGATGAGAAAGTGAGCAGGTAGGGGTGTAGGAGGAAAAACAGCCGTGGGGTGTCTTGGAAGCCAGAGAAGAGTTTTAAAAGAATGTGAAGAGTCAGTCCATGAAGAGATGAGAAAGTGAGCAGGTAGGGGTGTAGGAGGAAAAACAGCAGTGGGGTGTCTTGGAAGCCAGAGAAGAGTTTTAAAAGAATGTTTTAAAAATTGCCTCCATTATTCTAGTTGTCTTCTCATTTTAAAAAGTCCATGTTCTTAAAAAAAAAAAAAAATCAAGTCACTTTCCAACTTTAACTAAGTGAAGTCTTTCCCTTCCAGATCTGATAGCAATTCCAATGGCCTACTATAAGAAAGAAAATACAGGGCCGAGGACCGGCCCGGTGGCGCACTGCTACAGTGTGCCGTTTGGGAGCGCTGCGGCCCTCCCGCCGAGGGTTCGGATCCCACATACAGACCGGCCGCTCACTGGCTGAGAGAGGTGCGGGC
>NW_007735493.1:66826-68238 GCF_000696425.1 Galeopterus variegatus | reverse complement strand
GAAAAAAAAAAAAAAAAAAAAAGAAAGAAAGAAAGAAAATACAGTTGGCCCTCTGTATCCTTGGGTTTTGCATTCACTGAGTCAACCAAGGGCAGGTCAAAAATATCCAAAGAAGAGAAAACCAAACAAAAAATAACAATACAACAATAAAAAATAATACAAATAAAAAACAATGCAGTATAACACTGTTTACAGAGGATTTACATTTTATTAGATATTGTAAGTAATCTAGGGATGATTTAAAATATACAGGTGAATGTGTGTAGATTGTATGCAAACACTACACCGTTTGATATAAGGATCTTGAGCATCCATGCATTTTGGTGTCCGTGGGGATCCTGGACCACTCTTCCATAGATACTAACTGATGACTATATACTGATGATGTCCAAGCTTACTGGGTCCCATAGACTTAAGGAATGAACTGAGTTCTCAGGTTCGGAGGCATTAATGATATTTCCAGTATCATTGTGGAGGATGTTTTCTAGTTGGACGATGATTTATATGTTAAATTTTAAAGGATGGTGAAATGATTCTTTTCCTGTGATAGTCACAAAGTGCTCTACAAATAACTTATTAGACCAAATGTTTTAAAGCTCAGCCTGATACTGCCTTTGCTTGTTTGCATAAAAGCAAGTGGCATTTGGCTGTCAGCACAGAGCTCGTACCAATGATAGCAAAATTGACAGTGATAGAGAAGAATGTGTGTAAAACTCTATGGCTGGAGATGGGTGCCTGGAGCAGCCGCTGAAACAAGATGTACCTGTTACGTGACCTTCTGCATTCACTTTCCCTTTAGGTACTCTAACATCTTGTTACTCAAAGAGTGGTCCAGGAACCACATCAGCATCACCTGGGAACTTATTAAAAATGCAGAGTCTCAGTCCCCACCCCAGACCTACTGAATCAGAAGCTGAGGTTTAATAAGATCCTCAGGTGATTCCTACTCACATTAAGGTTTGAGAAGTGCCATTCTAAAGAATAAATAGATCAAAGAGTTTGTGATGTTTTTAGTGACTGAGCCCTTTGACTTTACCATTTCCAAGTCTTTAGGACCACAAGTTATTTGGAAGTGGTTATCAAACTTACTAGTTATTATATTGTCTTTCCTCAAGAGGATGGATAGAAATTAGAAGTGAAGATTCTGGAGTCAGATTGCCTGGGTTCAAATGTTAGCTCTGTCACTTGTGCCTAATTTCCCCATTTGTTGAGTGGAAACTGTGATGAGCAAATGTGTACCCCACTGATCTGTATTGGATATGTAACTGAGCTACAAATAAGCCTTTGCGGGTGGGGGGTGTTGTCGTATTCAATGTTGTTTACTCTTATTTGATTCGTAGTTTCTTGGTCCTAGTTGAACTGTCAATTATTGAAAAGTAAGTGAAATTGGGAAAACTTTTCACCTTTATCTA
>NW_007735493.1:64010-65423 GCF_000696425.1 Galeopterus variegatus | reverse complement strand
GATTGTAAGTATTTAATTTTTTAAAAGTTATCTCAGAATGAACTGCATATAAATAGTTGGTTAGCTGAGAAGTTTGTTCAAATTTCCTCAACCCATAGATTTGCTATGTGGGGGGGTGATATAAATTTTCTGATTTCTGTTTTAGAAGAACTAAACTGAGGATTTCATTTTCCATTGTCTGTTTAAAAATGCCTTGATCCTGGACATAGAGAAAGATGTTGTGAGTTATGATCCTACTGTCCACACCCATCCTGCCAACAAGGGGGTCCTGCCAACTTAGAACAACAAGGCAGCTGTTGCCAGCACCACCTTCTTGCCCCTCTTTCCTCTTTCTTAGTCATTCTGTCTTTTCTTTCCCCTTTTCTTCCTTTCTTTCTTTTCTATTTTGCCTGCTTTTGTTTTCCACCTATAGTACCATTTAAAGCTAAACAGCCTGCTTTAAATTAATTAATTTGGGTATAGTTTTAGAACCATGATAAAGGCATAATAGAATCATTCTCATTATAACTTGTGGTTTTAAGTCAAAGGCATGATATGCCAAGTTTGTTGCTTTGCGTTGCTTCGCCCCCCACGGATTTGTCACCCCNTCTTCCTGAATTGAGCATGAAATGCCATAGACTCCTTGGCTCTTATAATTGGAACAGAATTAGCACTTGCTTTGAACTTCTAGTACAGTTGTTTTGTTTTTATCAAGAGAGTATTTAGAGCTATTTTTTAATTTGTATTTAATTTTTGGCCATGTTTTCTTACAGTTTGTCATCATCCTACTCTTGGTTTTTGTCACAGAAGTTGTTGTTGTGGTTTTGGGATATGTTTACAGAGCAAAGGTATGTCTACTAGATTTACATAATGCTTTAAAAAGGCAGTTTAAGTTTTTCAAGTTAAGATAGAAGAAATCCATTTTATCATAGTCAACATTTTCTTTTGCCTTATTTCGGTTAACTACTGCTTTAAATATCTAAAGTTNAAAAAAAAAAGTCTACATCTAATAGATTTAAAAGTGATTGGAACTCCCATCGAATTATAACCTACTTAAACAATAGTGGGAAAATTTTACCAGCAGGGCTTAGCAACCAGTACTCTGACCTTGTTTTCTACAGGGGGCAGCTGGCATTTTATGCTACGTGGGAGCCTATGTCTTCATCACTTACGATGACTATGACCATTTCTTTGAAGATGTGTACACACTCATCCCTGCTGTAGTGATAATAGCTGTTGGAGCCCTGCTTTTCATTATTGGGCTAATTGGCTGCTGTGCCACGATTCGAGAAAGTCGCTGCGGACTTGCCACGGTAAGTTAGCGCTTTACTGACTCCATGTATCAGAATATGCAGGAATATTTATCTTAACCGTCTTCCTGAATTGAGCATGAAATGCCATAGACTCCTTGGCTCTTATAATTGGAACAGAATT
>NW_007735493.1:54104-62449 GCF_000696425.1 Galeopterus variegatus | reverse complement strand
GATTACTCAAAGCCCATCTCTACTGAGCAGTGAGAGGCCCCGAAGTGGTTAATCTCCCTTTCGGACACTCAAGCGAGAGCCATCCCTTCCTTGGGAAATTAACGCTGAATTGGGGTTCTCTCCCTGCATTTATTTTCCAGACCAGGAAGTTACAGGAAGAGAAGAAAAGGTGTAGTTATAGTTTAACGATCTAGGCTGGTAACTTTCAGTGAAACAAGCCAGATGATATTTCAGTAAGGCTATTAAGTGGTCCTATCAAGAACAGTTTGATCTTAGCAAACATTCCTTCCTATAGCAATTCTCAGTATCTTTACATAACAATCAGCATCTAGTCTGTCTTTGAGCCAGCAACCTGCTGTGCCGCAATCCTTATCTTGCAACAGAGACTTATAGCCTGAGGGAAATTGGCTTTGGAAAACCAGGCCCTGTGAGGTACATATGCTTTATAGTATATTCCACACAAGTTAATATTCAAACTGTTGATACATAAGATACTTTGCAGCTATGCCAAAAAAAAAAAAAATGCAGTGGACTATGTCCCTACCTATGATCTGGTTATCAATTTTATATTCTCATCACATCACTGTTACAATTACAAAGTAGGTCTAATCATCATAGAGAGGTAAAGAGATTCTGATACAAGCAAACTTTATTAAATGACACTTGCTTGCCACTTTAGCAATTGGCAAAAATAATTTAGGAAGTTTGTTTCCTGTCTCCCTTCTGACATGCATTCAGTAGAAGCTTCTTCATGAATTGCCACTTCTAAGGACTGATTTTTTTAATCTGCTGATTTCTTTTGTGTATTTGGCCAAATCTAAATAGTAAATAAGTAAAATGGAAATAATGTTGGTATTTGTCCCAAAAGTATCTTACAGAGGCTTCAAAGTCGTTTTGTTTTTACCTCCTTTAGGAAATGAAAATGGGTCTTCTGAAAACACATTGAAACCTTATTTGAAAAAGGAAGGCATCCATTTATAATTTAGGACATGTATCCCAAGGCTCAACTGCTTTCTCCTTCAGTAGATCATCTGGCCATCTTGCATACAATCTTCTCTTTGAATGCTTTAATCTGTGTGATATAACATACCTGAATTTTTACCTATTAGTTTGAATCTATGTGGAGGCAGGAAGGGAGAAAACTTTTTTTACTGTTTTGTTTTAATTAATTTATATTATTACTTTTTTTACATTCTAAGATGTTACAGAGCAGTTGGGGGGGAGGGGGAGACAAATGGGAAGGAAAATAGGGTAGGAGGAGAAGGAAGGCGGGGTGTGGTGGAGGCCTATGGCACCCCGCTCATTCCGTCAGGGGAGGCCAGAGGGCTTCCAGCAGCGGCCTGGTCCTTACTGGGCTGGATGCAGATGTCAGGGGTGTGTGGCTGAAGCCCTCGGCCCCCCAGCACCCCGGCTTGGGAGCCCAAGGTGTTTCCCGTAGCGGCGCAGTGAGAAAACTTTTCTTCCAAGAAATTCACAGAGATCTGGCAACTAGCAAACATGCCATTTAAGTATTTCAGCTGGAGCCTTGACTAATGTTACTTTTACCAGTATTTTTGAAGGACTGAATTCTTTGTTTTGATTCAGGTGGAAAAAGAGGTTGATCACAGGATTCAGAAAGTGTATAAGACCTACAATGGAACCAACCCTGATGCTGCCAGCCGGGCTATTGATTATGTACAGAGACAGGTGAGCTTTCTTGAGGCAATGTTTTTTTTTTTGGAGGGCCAATCACTGTTAGGTCAACACTAAACTAACCCAGCTATTACTATGTAAATCAGCCATGTACCTTCACTGCCATGGTTAACCTCCTGATGCATACATTATTTTTCCCCAACCTTCACCATTGAAAAGTTGATTCCACTAGCACCTAGTCAAAGCCAGATAAGAAGCATCTCGAACTTTTTTATCATCTAACTCCCCACCCCATATCTGCCAAAATAACTAGCCAGAGAGATGATAATGGAAGAGGTATGTGCCACAGGAAAGGCGAGAGTCCAGATGGATTCTAGGGGAGGTAGGAGGTCTACATATAACTTTAGAAAACAAGATCAGTAAAGGCAAGACAAAACTGTAATTTTCAAAAAAAGTATATATATAAAAAAACGGACAATTTGAAGCATACGTGAATGTAGAGAGAATGGGATAATAGATCTTTGTACCCATAACCCTGACTCAAAAATCACCAATTTTTTGTCAATCTTGTTTCATCTATTACTCCTACATATTTTGTGCTTGATTATCTTAAAGCAAACCCCAGACATTTCAGATAAAACATTTTAAACACTTTGTCACTAGAAATAATATTTAACNACCTACAATGGAACCAACCCTGATGCTGCCAGCCGGGCTATTGATTATGTACAGAGACAGGTGAGCTTTCTTGAGGCAATATTTTTTTTTTTGGAGGGCCAATCACTGTTAGGTCAAGACTAAACTAACCCAGCTATTACTATGTAAATCAACCACGTACCTTCACTGCCATGGTTAACCTCCTGATGCATACATTATTTTTCCCCAACCTTCACCATTGAAAAGTTGATTCCACTAGCACCTAGTCAAAGCCAGATAAGAAGCATCTCGAACTTTTTTATCATCTAACTCCCCACCCCATATCTGCCAAAATAACTAGCCAGAGAGATGATAATGGAAGAGGTATGTGTCACAGGAAAGGCGAGAGTCCAGATGGATTCTAGGGGAGGTAGGAGGTCCACATATAACTTTAGAAAACAAGATCAGTAAAGGCAAGACAAAACTGTAATTTTAAAAAAAAGTATATATATAAAAAAACGGACAATTTGAAGCATACGTGAATGTAGAGAGAATGGGATAATAGATCTTTGTACCCATAACCCTGACTCAAAAATCACCAATTTTTTGTCAATCTTGTTTCATCTATTACTCCTACATATTTTGTGCTTGATTATCTTAAAGCAAACCCCAGACATTTCAGATAAAACATTTTAAACACTTTGTCACTAGAAATAATATTTAACTTGAAACCAGATATATTTTTAAAATTATTTAATTAATTATTTTTTGGGTGGCTGGCTGGTACAGGGATTGATCCTTGGACCTTGATGTTATCAGCACCATGCTCTAACCACCTGAGCTAACTGGCCAGCCCAGAACCAGATATTTAATGTGAAAGATATGAAGATTTTTCCTTAGCTAGAAACTACCCCTTGTAGGCAATGTGCTTTTCATGTGGAGGTTCTAGAGTTAGCTGCATGTTGCTATTTAAATTAAAATTTAAAATTCAGTTTCTTAGTCACACTAGCCACATGTTAAGTGCTCACTGTAGCCTCATATGGCTAGTGACTACTATATTGGACCATATAGACATAGAACATTTCTATCATTGTAGAAAGTTCTATTGGACACCACTGATCTTTAGTGACTTATCTTAAAGGTCTATAGTACATGAAATTCTTAAGTTCAACCCAGGTATATGTGTGTTGTGAGGAATAATATGTCTGTTCTCTTCTCTAGCTGCACTGTTGTGGAATTCACAACTACTCAGACTGGGAAAGTACAGACTGGTTCAAAGAAACCAAAAACCAGAGTGTCCCTCTTAGCTGCTGCAGAGAGACTGCTAGCAGCTGTAACGGCAGTCTGGCCCATCCCTCCGACCTCTACGCTGAGGTAAGTCTCTTGGCCAAGGCTAGTCTAGTCTGATAACCTGTTTTTCAGCGTGTCTTATCACTGCATGGAACTTGTATTTCTGTCCCTTTTTGCTTGTCTTTAATGCCATTTTGTTTTACTGTAAATTATTTTTAAATGCATTGTCTTTTACTTTAATTACATACCCATAAGTTGCTCTAATCATGTAATCTTTTTTCCCCTTTTAGTTTCTGTCATTTCCATTTCTGTCAATGATTAGTAATCTATGACTGCAGCTTTCACTTTTAAAAAAGACTTCTAATGAGGATGGCTGTATATGTTACAGGGATGTGAGGCTTTAGTTGTGAAGAAGCTACAAGAAATCATGATGCATGTTATCTGGGCAGCACTGGCATTTGCAGCTATTCAGGTAAGCACAGCTAGCCAAGGTTATCAGAATAAGCTGGTTCTCTGATATCAGCCCTGAATAGTTTGAAGCACTAAGTGTATAGTGAATCTTCGTGTATATAGGTAACTTGGAAGGGATTGAGGTGCCAGCCATCAGTTTCCAATATCTTGCTTTTCTTGTGTCTAGACCCAGACCCAGAATGGTCTAAAGAAGTCCTGGGTGCGGAGAGTCCCTATGTGAGAGGGTTCTTTGCCTATTTTCTTGCCTTGATTAGTGAGTGACCTGTTCAAAATACAAACTGTTGCCATAATGTATTCTTGGAAGGTGTTATATTTATTTTATTTTTTAGTTTTTCTCCTTTTATTTTTTTAGGGATATGCACATTTATTTGTTCAAATAACAAATAGATAAACTGAATAACGGATGAATAATAAAATACTGCATAGAAAGTAGGGCTTCAGTTTTTCACAAAAACTGGAGATGTAAAGCATTAAAATTTACATATTTTATAATCTCTACAATTATTTGAAATAGCTCTCTAAAGTCTTCCCAAGGCATGCAAATGTCAAATTAATTTCAACTGAGGGAGATGAATAAACTTTTCAAAAGCAAATTAATTTCTAAGCATATCAACAACTACATGTAATTAAAAAAAATCAAGAACAGAAATTAAATATCTAAGTTTAGCAAGATAAATTTCATAAAAAATAAATACGTAATTAAAATCAAGAACAGAAATTAAATATCTAAGTTTAGCAAGATAAATTTCATAAAAAATAAATAAAACAATATAAACACAAGGCCACTTCAAAAAGTTTGTGGAAAAATAGAATTGAAAGATAACGGAAATCTTTCCATGATCTTTTTTTGTTTTGTTTAAATTTTTCCTTTTTTTTTTTTTTAAAGACTGAAATCATAGAAAATGTGTTCTCTGACCACAATAACAGAAGGAAATTTAGGAAACTCACAAATGTGTGGAAAGTAAACAACACTCTCCTAGATAAACAATGGGTAAAAAGAAAAGTCACAGGGAAATTAGTACTTTGAGATAAATGTTAAAGTGCAATATATCAAAATTTGTAGGATGCAGGGCTCATGCAGTTCTTAGAAGAAAATTTATACTTGTAAACACTGATATTAAAAGTAAGAAAAATCTCAAAATCAGTAATGTCAACTTTTGCCTTAAGAAAATAGAGGTAGAGAGCCGGCCCGGTGGCGCACTGCTGCAGTGCGCCGCTTGGGAGCGCGGTGGCACTCTCGCCGAGGGTTNAAAAAAAAAAAAAAAAAAAAAAAAAAAAAAAGAAAGAAAAAGAAAATAGAGGTAGAGCAAACTAAACCAAAAGCACATATAAATAGGAAATAACAAAGATTACAACAGAAGTATATGAAATAGGGAAACAATAGAGAAAATCAACAAAACCAAAAGTTGGTTCTTTAAAAAGGTCAACAAAATTTGCAAACCTTTATCTAGACTGACCAAGAAAAAAAGAGAGAAGACTGGAATTACTAAAATCAGAAATAAAGTAGAAGCATTATTACATTGTCATGGCTTTTTGTGGTGGTAAAATTTAGTTTCTTTCTCTTTCTCTTATTTGCATTTTTGTTCTACCAGTGGATTTTGTTTGTGCTCATGTACTCATGGTAGTGATTATTGTTTTTTGGATTCCAGATGCAGGATTTCTTTGAAGATTTCTTTCAGGGCTGGTTGTATGGTGGTGAACTCCCACAGCTTTTGTTTGTCTGGAAAATAAACTATTTTCCCTTCAATTCTGAAGGAGAGCCTTGCTGGGTATAGTATTCTTGACTCCCAGTTTTTTTTTTCTTTTAGTATTTGAATATATCATCCCATTTCCCTGGCTTTGTGGTGGTAAAATTTAGTTTCTTTCTCTTTCTCTTATTTGCATTTTTGTTCTACCAGTGGGTTTTGTTTGTGCTCATGTACTCATGGTAGTGATTATTGTTTTTTGGATTCCAGATGCAGGATTTCTTTGAAGATTTCTTGCAGGGCTGGTTGTATGGTGGTGAACTCCCACAGCTTTTGTTTGTCTGGAAAATAAACTATTTTCCCTTCAATTCTGAAGGAGTGCCTTGCTGGGTATAGTATTCTTGACTCCCAGTTTTTTTTTTCTTTTAGTATTTGAATATATCATCCCATTTCCCTGGCTTGTAGAGCTTCTGTTGAGAAGTCTGCTGTTAGTCTGATAGGGGCTCCCTTAGAGATGACTTGATGCTTTTCTCTTCTTTTAAGATTCTCTCTTTGTCTTTGAGCTTTGCCACTTTGACTGTAATGTGTCTTGGAGAGGATCTTTTTGGGTTGAATCTGTTTGGGGATCTTTGAGCTTCCTGGATCTGAAGGCCCGTGTCTCTCCCTATACCTGGGAAGTTTTCCATTATTATTTTGTCGAATAGGTTTTCCATGCCTTTTCCTTTCTCCTCCCCTTCTGGAACACCCATAATTTGAATGTTTGTGCACTTAAGGTTGTCTGCTGGCTCTCTTAGATTTTCTTCATATTTAAAAAAATTTTTTTCCTTTTTTTTTGTCCACCTGGGTTATTTCAAAAAGACTATCTTCAAGATCAGAAATTCTTTCTTTGTTGGGCTGCAATGGTTCCACTTGCTATAGCAATTGCCAGGGTGAAAGGAGGCCACACCAAATGGTGGCTGTTTAAGTTCCCCACCCACATGGTCCACACAAGATGGTGCCTAGAGGAAGCAAAGGGGAAGTGTCACTTTTAGTTCTGCAAAAATTTTTATTGGTAGTTGCGCTTTTCCGTGCGCTGGTGATCAGTGCATGATCAGTAGGCTAAGCATAGGAAAGTAAAGCGCGTGCACATGTGACCTTTCCAGTGATTGGCTCTCAGTGTGGAAATCCCCACTTGCTTAGATATAAATACAAGTGCTTAAAAGACAATAAACGGAACTGCTTGATGGACCCCCCGCCGCGTCTGAGTGTTCCTTTGCGGGCTGAATAGGCGGGCGGTGCACTCACCCACCTTCGGGGATCCTTCTTCGGCTTGTGCCGCAGAAGGCAACTTATCTGGTCCTGCCTGGGGGGATAGGGAGTCTGCCGGGGATCACTCGGTGGCCACGGCCAGGGAAATCCGGAGCCCGGGCCTGGCTGACTGAGAGCACCCCAACATTTCTTCTGCTTGTTCTAGCCTGCCACTTATGCTTTCAGTTGTGTTTTTTATTTTGTTGAGTGAATCTTTCAGTCCCATGAGTTCTGCTACAGTCTTAAGGTATTAATCTCTTTGTAAATTTCGTCCTTCATATCCTGGGTTTTTTTCTCATTTCAATATGTTGTCTGAGTCTTCTTGTATCTCAGTGAGTTTCCCTAAGATTGTTGCTTGGAGTTCCTTTTCAGTCATTTCAATGGTTTTCTGCTCTGTAGGTCTGGTATGTGAGAATTACTATATTCTTTTGGTGGTGTCATATTTTATTGGGTTTTCCTAGTTCTGTACATTGATGTCTGGTCATCTGGTGGAGCAGTTGCTTTTTCTGTTACTTTGGAGTGGGCTTTGAGGAGAGAGATGTCCTCTACTTTTTCCAGTGTCTGCTGGTGACTCTCCTTGTGTCAGCGCAGTCCAGTGTCTGCTGGGCAACCTACATGGTGGAAGTGGCTGCTGCTGTGGCATCAACTACTTTTTTGGCAGCCATGGATGGCTGTGGTGGGCCACTCAGGTGGAAGTGGTGTTTTCAGCATGCTCTCTTGCCTGCTTTTAGGCAGGAGGTACTGCCCTCGGCTCTTTGCCTCAAGCCCCAGGTGGTCCATGGCACCTTGGGAGGTGTTTTAGTGGAACTTCACAGAATTTTTAAAAATCATAATGCTTTATTTCATTTTGGAAATGGAAAGCTTTATTTCAGTCTTTCTGTGTACTATTTCTCTACATTAATTTCTGTTTTCCGGTTTTCAAGGGTTTTATGCATTTATATGCCTAATTCAAGAACTGGTACTATAATACTAGTCTCTTATTCTAAGAGTAACAATTTTATTGCTTTACAGAAAATACCTTCCAGGTAAAACTAAGATTCTAGCTTCTTCTATATTTGTTGACTTAGTTTTTTCAGACTGACAATCACCAAGGAGTTAGTGACATAATTTGACACATATGGCAGTGTGCCGTGCCTTTGGTATCCGAGGGGACCTGTTTTCCCAGCTCTTACTAGTGAAAACTGTCTTTTTCTTCCCCTAATAATAGTTTGTGCAAAGTAGCTAGTAACTGCTTAATCACTTCTCACTCTGTCTGCTCCCAGCATCCTCTTTCCCCCGAAACACACATCCTTATCTCTCACCCCGCCTAAAAACAAATAAGACAATCATTCCCCCCCCCCCCCC
>NW_007735493.1:41556-53153 GCF_000696425.1 Galeopterus variegatus | reverse complement strand
AATAAGACAATCATTCCCCCCCCCCCCCAAAAAACAAAAAAAAAAACCTTCCCCCCCCCCCCCAACACAGCTATCCACATTTCCTAGTTTCTCAGGTATATACAGTGTATCTTATGGATTCTATTGGGAGATAATGTCTTTGAGAACAGCCAAATATTTGAAAATGATTGAAAATCCTTTGCATCAGATCTGGTTCTCACAGTATTCTTTTAGTTCTTGAAATAGGCTTCATGCCTAGAGAATCTATTTTAAGAAAGTGTAGGTATCTCTTGATTGTTAGATTGAAACCAATATAATTGCTAGTTTAAATGTAAGTTGCTTGGATTGCCTGCTCTTTGTATATTTGAACAGAAGCTAGTGTATTTAATGGGAAGTGTCTTCTAAAATAGCAAAAGGGCGATTGTTTACTTTGCTGGTATCCAAACAGACCTGAAATGATTCATTAAATAGTCTAGCTCTTTATTTGCTATGGTCTCTGCCCTTCTAAGCATTTACTTTGTGGCTCAGCATATCAATAATCTGGTGGTCAGCAGGAATGTATTTCATATTTTGATTGTCTATGCAAAGACATTCATTTAGCTAAAAATAATGAAATGTGAGGGAGAGGTCTCTTTTCCCAAGTGGAATCCTGATCTGTGCATTCTTAATGATTTTATGTTTGGTAATAAAGCTGCACATATTAGCTTGCAGCAGAAAAGCTTTGGGACTGTGTGGTGCTTGTGGTAATGAAATATGCAACACATGTATGGAAGACTGAGGAAAATAGTCACTTTAGCTGTATCTATCATCTAGTTAAGCTCATTAACCAGCCACGTATTTCTTTACTAAATATTTTTTAAGGGGGCCAATAAATATTTTACCTAGTCTCTTTTTTTTTTTCCTTTTTGTCTTTTTTCGTGTCCGGCAACGGATCGCAACCCTCAGTGTCACGCCCGTACCGGACCGGGACCGGCAACGCGATCGCAAACCTCGGCACTGCGCCCGCACCTTGCTCAGCCAGTGAGTGGGAACCGGTCTGTATGTGGGATCCGAACCCTCGGCGGGAGCGCCGCCACGCTCCCAAGCAGCGCACTGTAGCAGTGTGCCACCGGGCCGGCCCTTTACCTAGTCTCTTAATATATATGAGATAACTTCCACATACATTTTATATTTAAATCACCCTGACTTAAGTAATTACTGATAAAGAGTTGATATTTTTAATTCAGTAAGACTAAGTCAGGGATTCAGAGCTTTCACAGACTCAAATCCTAGGGGTTTTGGGAAAAACAAAAACTAAAACCTTTAGGGCCGGCCCCATGGCGCACTCGGGAGAGTGTGGCGCTGCGAGCACAGCGATGCTCCCGCCGCAGGTTCGGATCCTATATAGGACTGGCCGGTGTGCTCACTGGCTGAGCGTGGCGCGGGTGACACCACACCAAGGGTTGCGATCCCCTTACTGGTCACAAAAAAGACAAAAAAAAAAAAAAAAACCGAAAACCTTTGGTTTTAAAGGAAAAACCATCCATTTGAAGTAATAAAGAATTTTCCCTGATATGTTTTCTTTTTTTAAAGAGTACCTGTAAATATTCTAAGCTTTTGGTATTCAAAATCTGGTGTAGAATAGTGTCCTGGGCATGGGAAACCTGAACAAAGGCAGAAATAACTCAAATAACCAGTGAGCTTTTGTACTTGTACACCAGTTCCGATATAGAAATTTAGAGTTGGAAATGATGCTTGGAGATGCTCCAGTCCTTGTTCCCTTTGTTTTGCCACAAAAACTAGGGGAAGCAAGGATAGTATGACTTACGACTGTCACACCGACAGTGGCAAAACTGAAGTTTGAACCTTGGCTCTGTTAATACTTTGCCTCTAATTATAAATCTAAGAATTAAGATTCTCGGGAGATTAAATTCCTAAATTCTGTTATGAAACTTGACAATTAATTGACACTTCAGCTGGATAAAATATAGACATAAAATGGCGGAGTTGAGTAGTTGCAACAGAGACTGATTTTGTTTCTCGGCTTGCAAAGCCTGAAATATTTATTGTATGGCCATTTAAGAAAATGTTTGCTGACCCTTGCTGTAATCTAGTTAAATAATCTAGATTTGGGTAGGACCAAAATGATCAAGAAAGAAAAATCTGAAAAATACTAGCTCATTATTATAATAGGATTTTTGAATATAAGAGAATGAGGTTTTTAAATTTTTGCTACACCCCTTAGCTTGTTAGCTTATTAATCAGCAAGGTGTTTCACATCTTTGAGAATAGTCAGCCTCTTAAATTAACAAATGATCAATTATGAATTCTGTATTTAAAGGATCTGGTCATAATAATAGACAAAAATCTAGGTTTTGATTTGTCAGGCTCTTAAGTATCTGCTGTGGGCAAGGCTGTCTGTAAAGATAAGATGTGAAAAATGGGAGTCTCATGAAGGTGGCATGTCCTCAAGATAGAGGGATCAAGAGCAAACTTTCACAGAGAACTGTTTCCCAGGGCCATGTTGGTTTTCTCTGGTCTCTATGCCAAGTGTGAAGGAGGTTGAGACTGCTCTTTCCTTCCTCTTCCTTCTTGATTACCAGTTATTCATTAAAATATTTGAGTAAATAGCATGTCAGGTTGGACCCCCAGGCACAAGATGATTGAGTGGCTTAATTCTGACAATCCTTTTAAAAAATATTTCAAGTAATTCTTCCCTTAAAAACTTCAACCAAAGTTATGAAAAGCTGATCCAAGTGCTCAGGTGGGTGTTTTTGTTTTGTTTTGTTTTGTTTTAATTTGGGGAAAATAAATCCTAATTGCTAACTGTTTGGTAGTTTTTTTTTTAATTGAAAGTACCTATTTGATCAAATTTTTAAAAAATGGTATACAATGATACAAGTTTGGTCAAAAGTGAGCCTCCCTCTCAGTCTTGACCCTGGTTCTTGAGTCCCCCTCTGTTGAGACAATCACTGCTGTCAAGTTTCCTGAATATTATTCCAGAAATAGTTTTTGCTTATACCAACTCATATATATATTTTAAGCAAATAGAAGCTTGTAGGATGCAATTGTGTACCTTGCTTTTTGTTTTACTTGAGATAATTGTAGATTTACATGAAATTGTAAGAAATAATAGAGTGATCCCTTGTATGCTTTGCCCAGTTTCCCTCAGTGGTAATATTTTGCAAAACTGGTAGTATATCACAACCAGTTTATTGGCATCAAGATAATCTACTCAGATTTCTCATTTCTCTGCATGTGTATTTGGTTCTGTACAATTTTATGACCTGTGTAGTTTCCTGTATCCACCACCACAGACAAGATACTGAATAGTTCCAACACCACAAGGATCCCTCCTGTTACCCTTTTATAACTGTACCATCTTCCTTGCCCCCTACCCTGGCAACCGATAAGTCCTCCATTTCTAAAATGTTGTCATTTAAAATATTATATAAATGGAATCATACAGATTGTAACCTTTTGTACCTTGCTTCTTTTTTTTTTTTTTTTCCCTTTTTGTCTTTTTTCGTGACCGGCAACGGATCGCAACCCTCAGTGTCACGCCCGTACCGGGACCGGCAACGGGATCGCAACCCTCGGTGTTGCGCCCGCACCTCGCTCAGCCAGTGAGCGGGAACCGGTCTGTATGTGGGATCTGAACCCTCGGCGGGAGCGCCGCCACGCTTCCCAAGCGGCGCACTGTAGCAGTGCGCCACCGGGCCGGCCCTGTACCTTGCTTCTTAAAAACAACTCAGTATCTTTTGGATATAGACCTACTTTATTTACTTTTTGGCTGCATAGTATTATGTTTTATGGGTATACTTTGTCTAATCAACATTAAGTGGCACTTATGTAGGTCTTGCTGTTACAAAAATGCAAGCAGTGAATCTTCTCTGTGTGCACGCTCAAAGTCTATTTATAGCAAAAATGTATAGCCATGATATTGGGGGGTTGGAATATATCAATGAATTTTGGTAGGAATTACCAAAATTTTTCTCAGAAGAGTGTTTCCGATGTGCAAGAATTCTTATTCTCATATAAGAATACCTGTTTTCTCACATCATCACATACATAGCGTATCACAGAACATTTTGCTTTGGCGGTTAGTTTCTTAAATCACCACTTGTCTCTGTATTCAGTAATCTTTTTGGGGGGTCGGGGGGCAGTTTTTGTGGTTGCTAGGTGTTTGGGCTAGGTGAAGATTAGTTCTTTTTTTTTAAAGATGACTGGTAAGGGGATCTTAACCTTTGACTTGGTGTTGTCAGCACCACGCTCAGCCAGTGAGCAAACCGGCCATCCCTATATAGGATCCGAACGCGCAGCCTTGGTGTTATCAGCACCGCACTCTCCCGAGTGAGCCACGGGCCGGCCCTTGAAGATTAGTTCTTGAACCCGCAGCCTTGGTGTTATCAGCACCGCACTCTCCCGAGTGAGCCACGGGCCGGCCCTTGAAGATTAGTTCTTGTGACTCCAGTACTGCAATGGAAAATTTCATTCCAAGAAATAACATTGGAGCTAAAATATTTGTATAATATTTTCAAGTCTATTGTTGGAGTTTCAATAATCAGTGAAATTTCAGTATAGCATAGCTTTGGAAATGGGCTTGTTAACACTCAATGGCAAGGATAAGAAGTTATTGTGTAGATCTTATTGTTCTTACACAGACTCATTCTCAAGCATAAGTAGGGTTTTATCAAGCTTATTTAATTGTTTTTAAATCAATACAAGTTAACTTAATTGAAATAAAACAGTCAAGAAAGAAATGATTCTTATTTCAGACCTTATTTTGAGAGTGCTGACTCCTCCAGTAAAATTAACCAACTGAAAAGAATATGAAGAGGTGGGGATGGGAAGAAAGATTTTGTTTTTTCCCCTAGCAAATCAGTAATTACTGAGCTTAGCATTTTTATTGCTCAATTTAACATTGCCTGGGAACATAATTGTGTTTGATTTTATAGCTATTTTAACAATGTTTTGATGTACAGTGAACAGAAATGTATTTCTCTAGGTATTAGACACTAGACATCTCTAGAACTGGCTTAAGATATTTAGTAAACTTTCAACAATATCCACTTTAAAAATGCCTCTTAGATGCTTTGTACCGGTAAGCACTCAGCAAATAGTGATGTAATGAAACTGATGGTTTGAGCAGTAAATATATATTCTGAATGGGTAGAATATAGGCTAATGTGAGGGCAGAAATTGGAGTTGTGCGGCTTTAAACCATGGAGAATGCAGATTGAAAACATTCCTACTCTCTGTATGAGTGTCTCATTAGCAGTTAATCTTCCACTTCAAACTTTGAGAGTCTGTTTACAGTTCGGGTATATTTTGCTGAAATTAGGTTGACCCCATATGTATAGAGGGCCCTGCTTTTTAAAGTCGAATAACAGGGCTTTCACTTTCAATGAGAAGTTAGGACAGCAAATTAACTTACTGTTATTTAGTCCTTTGGTTACTGTTTATATTTTGTGAGAAGCTGGGTCAAAAATTCTAGAATCATTTTCTCTTTAATCCAATTTAATATTCTTGCTTATCAAAAATGACGTGGCATGACTTTATTACTACTACAATATGCTACCACAGAAGGATTAGGACTTATTAAAATAAAATGATGAAGGAAGAGTGACCTTAAAAAGTAATATGTATGCAATACCACAGAACCAAACCTTATTTCAAAAATAGTAACTGTGACACAAACAAAACCTTCAAGCTACATTTTTTAGCATCAGGATTGATTTTCATAGGGCTATTCATGTGCTGAATTTTATCGATTATTATGAAGCCTATCTCCCCAAATCCCAAATGCCTGAAAAGACCACCATGAAACACATGTATTCTTGATCATACCACTCACTGGAATTCCACTCTTCAGTATAGAAGCCACAAGCCATATGTGTCTAAATTTAAATCAATTTAAATTAAAAACGCGGCTCCTTAGTTGCACTAGCTGCATTTCAAGCACTCGGTAGCCACATGTGGCTAGTGGCTACCTTATCTGATAGCACAGGTAAAGAATGTTTCAATCATGGTGGAAAGTTCTTTTGGACAGCACTGCTCGAGATTGATAATGGGGATGGCAGTGAGAGGGCCTTGGTTCTCTGCCGGCTTCACAAAGAGATCCTGGTGTAAGGCAGGGAAGCTGAGGCCTAGTACTTAAGACAATCCTTAAAAAATAATGTGTTCATAAAAAATTTCTTCTGTTACTGTTGTTACTGCTTTTTTGATGATTTGAGGTCATTGAACTTTGAAATAGCTCCATTGCCAAAAAAGAAATAATACTTGCCGTTAGAGGGTTTCAGCCTGTTCGCCCTTTGTCTTCTCCCCACAGCTGCTGGGCATGCTGTGTGCATGCATTGTGTTGTGCAGAAGGAGTAGAGATCCTGCCTACGAGCTCCTCATCACTGGCGGAACCTATGCGTAGTGCACAACTCAAGCCTGAGATTTTTCGTCTTACTCTGATTTGGAAGGTGAATTGAGCAGGTCTGCTGCTGTTGGCCTCCTGAGTTCATCTGGTTGAAGCACATGTCTGCTGGTGTTGGACGAGCAGCTTGGCTTTTCACGTACCCACCTACTTACCTATGCACCCTGTGACTTTCTTTTCCCTTATTCTAGCTGACGCTCCTTGCTCCTAAGTTTTTAAGTACGTGGTAAGTGTTCTAATTTCAGAACTATTTGCGAGTTACGTAGTGTGGTAGAATTCAAGGATGTAGGCCCGCTTCTTTTACCTCCAAAGCAGTGATGGGATGGATGCTGAAATATCACTGGGTCCTTTCAGTCTTCACAATGGAGAACTCTTGGCCAAAGGTTTTTGGGGGGTGGGGGAGGAAGCCAGCTGTCTGGCGAACACCAGATGGTGCCCCTCATCAGTGTCCTTTTAAAAAATATATACTGTAGTCCAATAAGATAGCAACTGTACAAAATGGCTAAAATAGATTTTAGAATCATATGGTGTGTATCTTGGTTCATCTTCAAAATCAGAGACTGATCTTTGAAACTAGTGGTTTTTAATCAAAGCCGGCTTTATGGGAAGAGTATAATGTATGCACTACTGTTTCGAAATACTTAGTGTGAGTGTGTGAATGTGTTTTTGTATGATTGAGCCCATTCATCATAAGTCTTAAACTTGTTAGAAATAATGTACCCATGTAGACTAGCAAAATAGTATGTAGATGTGATCTCAGTTGTAAATAGAAAAATCTAATTCAATAAACTCTGTATCATCCCTCAACATGTAGTTCTTAATTATTTTGGGGATATTTCAGTTCCAGAGCAGCAGTGCAGTGTTTTAAATGTTGGTGTTGTCTGCAGTTCATCATGATTTGCATGTGTTTTCATTATGTCTGTTGCCAAATTCTAAAGTCCTTGGTATTCAAAAAGCCACAGATGCTTTTCAGTCCAGTATATCCTACAAATAATGGAGCAGCTACTGTGTGCATGACACTGGGGATACAGTGATGATGTTGCCCTTGTCTCCAAGGAGCTTGGAGTCCTAGTAAGCTGGTAATTTCCATGCGGTGCAGTGATTGTAATAATAAAAGAATGGGAGTCAAAAGGAGGTGCCTGGAGAGGTCAGGGGTGACTTACTGGAGAAGATGCCCAAGTCTGGAGGCTGGAGGCTTTGTGGGAGAGGGTACACAGGAGGTGAAATGGGATTGAGTGTGCAGGGAGCTATAAGTAGCTCATTGTGCCTGGAGCTTAAAATACGAGGCTGGGAAAAGAAGTTGGAGAAGTGGCAAAGCCCAGGTCATTTAGAGTCTTATAGGACATTCATGGAGATCGGACTTGACTTATAGATGGAGGTAGCTGTTAAAGGGTTTGACCTGTCCTGGATGGCCCCTGTGGCTGCAGTTCAGAGGATGTATTGGGATGTGACTAGACTCCAGTTAGGTTGATGTAGTAGTGCAGGAGAGAGCCTAAGAGCATGAAGTAGGGCACCGTTGGTGGAGATGGTGAGGGGTGGACTCAGGGACTGTTTGGAGGAGGAAAAAATGGCAGAATTTGATCATTAATTGGATGTGGGACAGAGTGAAGGGAGGAGTGTAGGATGAGTCCCAGGTTTTAGGCTTAGTCAACTGGGAAAACAAAGTCACAGAGATAGGGAGGAAGTAGGGACCACATATAGGGGCATGATTTCACGTTCAGTTTTGGACCCGGTGATTTGGAGATGCCCAAATATCATGCAAGTCTGTTCCACCTGAAAGTGGAAAAGATGTGGGAAGGGAGTGGAGTAAAAACTAACCCCTATCCACAAAGTGAACCAAAACATTCATGAATTAAGAGCTACAGGGGATTTAATAATGTAGCCCAGCCCATCCCATCTCTTGTTGCTAGCTGTTGCACTGTGGGCAACAATGTTTGTGACCTTTCACTACCACCACCTCCCCTGACCCTGTCTCCTAGTTTTTTTTTTGTTTTTTTTTTAATTGAAACATAGTTGATTGTACATATCTGTGGCGTTCAGAGTTGAATATCAATGCCTGTGTGCAATATGTGATGCTCAAATCGTGATAATTAGTATATTCAACATTGTACAATGTAATCGATTTTCGTGGCCCTTTACCAATTTTGATATGTATCATTCTGTGGCTCCCCCATCACAGGTTGGAGCTGAGGTGACCAGTATTTAGACTGTGATGTTGGATGCCCACCACTCTTTCTGCACAACAGAACTAGGCCTCTAGAGCAGGAAATTGCTCTGGGAGAATGTGCCAGTTGGTAACCCACTCCTTGAACCTACTTGAGAAGCGGATTCCACACACCCTTCCTTTGTTCATTCCTCTCTGCTTGCCTGCTGAGAGAGCAGCTTCTTCCCCTCTGCTCTGCCAGGTGGACCAAGATCTGCCATATTAAAGTGAAATCAAAAAGATGGGGATGGGGCGTAGCCCTGGGGCCAGTTATCCATTCTAGCTCCCACCAGCTTTAAATTGTTTAATTCCTGGCACAGTCATCCTGGAAATGCCTTTTTCCCTTGCCTGGGACCCCCTAGAAGGGGAATCCTGTTCATGTTGGCCAGGGCCATGCAAACTCAACTTCTACCTGTCTAGCATCTCCAGGGTCTCTGCCATTCCACATGAAGCTGAGACTAGGAGTCTGCATGACCCAGAGACCCTGTTCCCCAGCACTTACTCTTCAGAGGACAAAAGAGCCACTCCTCATGTCCGAAATTTAATGAGTGAGTTCTCACACTATGCTAGTGTTTCTTACCCTGTCTGCACATTGGAAGCACCTGGGGAACTGAGAACTACAGATGCGTGGGTCCCAGTTGGGTGCTTCCAGGGTGCAGCCATGGTTGAGAACCACTGCTATATCCTATTGCCATTTAAAAAAAATTTTTTTAAATTTGATTTGGAAATAATTTCAAACCTACAGAAAAGTTGTTAGAATAAGAATTGTACATCTAAGACCCAAATATCCTTTACCCAGATATGCCTGTTAACGTTTTGTCCCATTTGATTTGTCATCTGTGTTCTCAAATGTGCACTCACTTGCTACACATACATCATGGCCTTTTACCCCTAATACTTCAGTGGATATTTCCTAAGAATAAGGATATTTTCTGACAACCACAGTATAGTTACCAACTTCAGTACATTTAGCACTGATAAGATAATCTACTGTTTGTATTCCAGTTGACCTCAGTGTCCTTTACAGCATTTTTCCTGTCTGCAGTTGTGGAGTCAGTCTGGGATCGGGTATCCTACTTAGTTGTCATGTCTCTTTGTTCTCCTTTAATCTGGAGCATTTCCATAGTTTTGTCTCTTACGACATTGACATTTTGGGAGAATACAGTCCTGTCTTTTAAGTGAGGCTGCTCATTTTTGTTTATCTGATATTTCCTCTCGATTCGACTTGGCGTTGCAGTCCGGGTGGATGGAACACTGCCTGTGTTGTGTGGCCTCTCGGCATCATGTCGGGAGGCACACCATGTCCGTCTGCCCCTCAGTGGTGATGTTAATTTTGATCACCTGGTCCTATGAGAGGAAAATGTGAGCAGGAAAATTTTAATATAAATGTTAGCTGTGTAAAAGGTGGTTAACTACTAAAAGGGGTAAAAAGAAGACTCTGAAACAGCAGAAAACAACTACCATCCCTAGGGCCGAGGGAAGAGAGGGTAAGGAAGAACTTAGAAACCCAGAGGAAATTCCCCCAAGGCTGAGAGGCCTCTGAGGGGTGGCTGTGGTTGCCCTGGGGACACACTGCCTGCCCCACACTGAAGAGTACACCGACCGAGGTGCGCACCGCGGAGCTGTGCCAGCCGAGCACTGCCGCTGTGGAGAGTGCTGCTGGGACCCGTGCCAGACCGAAGAAAGCGAAGGAGAAAAAGTCCTCCCTCCTCCTGCAGCCTTGCCAGCCCTTCGGAGCCTCATGGCCAGCCGGCAGAGGGGACATGTAGTTTGCAGAGTCCCTGCTTTATTCAGTGTGACAAGGAAGGGTGAGTTTGGAGCTAAGAGGCAATAAATTAATACCTGGTATATCTGTTCAAGGTGTTGTCCCACTCTCTCCATGGCACAGTTACTATTTTTCCCCTTCCAACTAATAAACAGTCTCTGGAGACATAATATAGCCCATATAAATATTCTACCCATCAAACTTCTGCACAGATTTAGCAAATATTGCCGATTCTGGCCTGATTCAATCTCTACTATGATGATTGCCAAATGCTGTTTTTCCAGTCCAGCACTCCTTCCTCATTTGCCAGCCAACCCACCCTCCCATCGTTATTTTTATATATCCGTTTATATCCATAATGGACTGATGGATTCCCATTTTTTTCCAACTATAATTCGTCATGGTCCTTTGCAGGGGACTTTCTCAAATAGTTCCAGATTTGGCCAGTGGGAGCCCCTTCAAGTTGCCGCCTATGTCCTGACAGTGTTTTGAAGCATTCCTGTGATATCTGGCATAATAAGATGTCCCAAGCTCATCTTGTATTCTCCGTGACTGAGCCCTGGTCCTTGGCACTAGGTGTGCTCATTGCCGCTGGGGTGGCTTTGCTTCTTGTCCTATTAGTTGACGGAACTTGTCTTACTGCCTTTTAAAAATTAGTTTTGTTTTTAAAGTAATTGGTGCTTTAAAAAAATGTAAATACTGGGCTGGCCCAGTGGCGCACTGGAGAATGCGCCGCTTGGGAGCGTGGACTCCCACCGAGGGTTTGGATCCCATGTGGAGACCGGTTCCCACTCACTGGCTGAGCGTGGTGCGGGCGCAACACCGAGGGTTGCGATCCCGTTACCAGTCAGTAAAAAAGACAAAGAGGAAAAAAAAAATGTAAATACAGACATCTGTAAAGAATAAGGTACCCACAGGTAAGCAAGTTTAGCAGTGGTGTGAATCCAGACTCTTCTCTATAAAGACAGAAACAGACTTAGTGGTGGGTTTTTATTTTGCTTTTTGCTGTTATATGGATTTTATTCTACCAGGCCCTCTTTATCTCTTCACAACATAGTATGGTGCTCTTCCCAGGTCATACTATAGACTCTGTCATTGCTTTTTCTTAGCTGCACAGCTAAATTAATAACATGATTAGCCAATGTACAATGAGTGGATGACTTTAAGGCTGCTTCCAACCTCGCTGCAGTGAGCACTTCCATATGCATACTGGCAGCATTTAAAAATTTTTTTAGTTAAAAAAGTTT
>NW_007735493.1:26360-41546 GCF_000696425.1 Galeopterus variegatus | reverse complement strand
CTTTTTTTTTTTTTTTTTTTAGCTGAAGAACCCATTACCCAGTAGGTTCTCACCCCTGGCTGCATATTGGCATCACCAGGAGAACGTTTGAAATATTTATGCTCAAGCTCAGCTTGCAGAGATTCAGTTTCAGTTTTTCTAAGGTGGGACCAAAACATCAGCATTTTGAAAGCTTCTCAGCTGATTCCATAGTGTAGCCAGGGTTGAGAACCACTGCTAGTCTGATATGTAAACTACCCAGCAGAGCGCAAAATGGAGTGGGGGCCCCTTTCTCCTCCGTTTGGCCCTAAGGGGGCTCTGTTGAGCCGTGTCCCTGTGGTACTGATAGTCTGAGGGGGCTGAGGGCAGGGAGCCTGCTTGCTGGTGGTGACCTTGTTCTGGAGTTGTGCTGCTGCCTCACACGCCAGGGATTATATCAAGCAGACCAACCTGAACAGGCAACCCTTAAATTGAGGTCACCCAGCCTAGGAATGGCTGTGCAAGAGTGGTTGGAATTGGGTGTTGGACACCAGTGGTGTGTGCATCCAGTTTGTCCAAATGGTGGCTTGTTTCTCTTCATCGACATTGACGTTGGGGGGACTCACTGGTGTAACCACAGCTGGGTGGGGGCGTGCTGAGTGGGGATGATGATGCTAAGCTCAAGGCTGCCGTTGAGTATAGCCAAGATTGGAGGTTGTGGGCCTTTTTGTTTGAATTGGTAATCCTTTGCTTTTAATTATCACTTAACCATTATTTAATTTTTTTTTCCTTTTTGTCTTTTTTCGTGTCCGGCAACAGGTCGCAACCCTCAGTGTCGCGCCCGTACCGGACCGGGACCGGCAACGGGATCGCAACCCTCGGTGTTGCTCCCACACCTCGCTCAGCCAGTGAGCGGGAACCGGTCTGTATGTGGGATCCGAACCCTCGGCAGGAGCGCCACTGCGCTCCCAAGCGGTGCACTGTAGCAGTGTGCCACCGGGCCGGCCCATCCATTATTTAATTTGAACATTATAGGCTTAGCAACTTGCATACAGGCATATTGCACCCATATTACTCATAAGGAAACTGAGGCCCAGAGAAATAGGGAATTGCCTAAGCCCAATCAAGGAAGTGCAAGCCTGCATTCAGACCCTGCCGTTGTGATTCAGAGGCCATGCTTCCCCTCCTGCTCCTTGCTGTCTTTGAGCGGCCCTCTGTCAGGAAGAGGCTGCAGTTATTTATACACCCAATTACACACATGCCAACTCCCTCTTTATCTGGTACCATCTCCTCTGCTGGGAAGGCCATCCTCCATGCACTTGGTTCCCGGCAACTGAGGTTGTGACCTGTGTGCAAGAGAGTGGAGAAAGCGGCAGAGGCGATGAATCTGACTTAGACTCATTTGTGGGGTTTTTTCCCTGGTATAAATTGTGACCTAAGAGTGGCTTTCAGTTCTGTTCTCTGGCCGCCTGAACGACTGGAGCATAGGCTCTGTTATCTAACAGTTGTTACCCATCACCCTGCGGGACCCACAGACACTGCAGCACCTGTCAGAGATGATGATAAATATCTAGGCCAAAGGTTTTTAAAAAAATCTTTGCAGTGGAATGGAATGCTCAATCAAGATGACAAGGTATTTTCAAGGAATAAATAAAGCACTGATACCCAACTATTCTTTTCTATCCTCTTTGCTGCCCATATGTGATCTGACCCCAGTGGTCAGTCTGCTGGGCTGTCCTGCCTCTCCTGGGCCCTTGCTCAGGCTTTGTCCCTGCTGCTCCTCCTCCTCCCCCTCCTCCTCCCCTTGGGGAAGACCTGCCCATCTTCAGGGCTCAGCTCAGCAATCACTCCCCATCTCCTCCCTTCCCACTCTTCCCACCGCGTCTCACATCCTGTAAGTTGCCAAGCCCCTTCCCACATTCTTCCAGAATTGCTCTCCAGCCCTGTTGCCACCCCCCAGACAAGCCACCCTGCTCTCTGTGTTGAACAACCCACACCTGGCTCTTGCCCTTCTCCTTGTCTGCCTTGTGTCAGAGGGTGAGCTCTGAGGGTACCCTTTATCTTAGCATCAATTTTCCCAACCCCCCAACCCCCCATTTTCAAATGCAGTGCCAGTCATACAAAAGTCATCAGCATCTCTCAGTTGAATTACTGTGGGGTTGCCTGGCAGTCCTGGGACCTGGCTGGACCTGGCAGGGCTTGAGGTGTGTGTCCTGGGCAAAATTCCTGGCCCAGGCAAGCTTTTTCATTGCCAAGTCTACTCACTGGCTTCTCTCTCCTTCTGGGGAGTATAAGACCAAGCACCAGACTGTGTTTTCCCTCCAGACATCCCTAGTTGTACACGTCAGATGGGTCAGGGCCAGGTGTGGGCATCTGGTGGCCTCTCTTACAAGACTTGCTTTATGAAGGAAAATGACATTTCAGGAAGGGCTTAAGCATCAGTCTGATTTTTTTTCCAGAGGCCCAAAGCCTTTTCCCACTCCGTCTGCTGCACCCCCTCTTCTGAGAAGCAGTGATGGGCGACATGCAGCAGCTGGCAGCCTGGTCCTCAGCTCTGCATCTGGGGTTCTGCACCTGCACTCCAGGGCCACCTCGTGCCTGTGCACCTCCACTTGGGCACATCACTTGGGCGGTGAAACACCCTCTCACTGCACTGCAGACCTGTGAAGTGCCACACACCTGAGATGTGGGTGAGGCCACAGTCCGGAGGCACTCCCCTCTTCCAGCAGTCATTTAAACCCACTGCTTTGCTCAAGTGACGAAGTTGAGGGTATAAAGATGGGTGTCTGCATTAAATGCCAGAGCAGCCCCCTTTTACCAGCCACTTTCTTGCCCTCTGCCTAGGGCAGGACTTGGTCAAAGGCCTCATTTTTGCCACTGTGGCATCTGCTATCTGCCTGCGCATGTGGGATAGTCCTCCGTTTACTTGCCGCCAGGTGGGTGGCCAGCCAGGCAGAGCCAGGACCAGTGGGAAGTTCACAATGGGCTTCTTTTGTGGGAATGATAGGGACGTCACCAGAGATGTTGAAGCCGACTGGGGTGCCCAGTCCCCAGGAGTGACGGGGAGGACATCGTGTAGGAGGTGGGATTAGATTCTCCCAAGTCTCGTTTAGTTTAAATCCTGGGGAATTCCAATGACCTCCCTCCCTTCTCTGTCACGTGCATGAATCCTCTCCCTGCCCACAGTCAAGCTGCCAAAGGCAGGAAGGAGCAGAAAGAATCCTGTGTTTTTTGCTTGTTCATGGCCACCTGTCCCCAGAAGCCTCTATGACAGCCACGCACCTTGGGACATGTCCTGTACTGTCCAACTTACAGGTCAAGAGCTCCTTGAAGAAAGCAAGAGACTGAGGCTTTATGCGTCTTACCTTCCCTCAGCCTGGCCGGAGCTGGGTCCGTAGCAAACAGTCCACAGAGGTGTATGAATGAGTGTAAGTGAAGTAATTAACAGCGCCGGGGAAAGACGGTCTACGGGGAGCAGGAACACCCTTCACCAGTTTATCTCAGAGTGTGCCCAGTGGAGGAGAACCAGCGTGTCCCCACCCCACCCCCTGTAGCCCCTGGGTCTGGCCCCAAGGCGGGGTGGGCTGCTGGCCTGTTGTGCTGGCAGAGTGTTGGGGAGCCTGCAGGTGAGTGTGAGGTGGGCCAGCTCAGCCATTCACCCCGGAGAGGCCCAGGACTGAGGAGCTGCCAGGTCCCAGTGGCCCTGTCCCCCACACCCATGCCCAAAGCCTTAGCATGGCTGGAGCCTGGGCAGGGTGTGCTGCATTTGAGAGGCAGCATCACAGGCAGTGGTGGCTTCCTCAGGCCACAGCAGGGGGTGGGACAGGAGGCCATGGGGACCACTTCCACCCACAAGCTTCTCAGTCTGTCTTCCTCACCATGGCCCCTCTGCCCCCAACAGACCCATCACCTGCTTCCTGTTCTAAACTGGTGTTCCCACCTCCTCCCTGTGCTCGCACACTCACCCCGTCCTGCCTGCTGCTGCCAGTACAAGCCCCCCTCCAGTCCCTCTGTGCCCGGGAAGCCTGAGCTTTCTGCCCCAGCCCTTCTGAGCCCCTTCTCGCACCTGCCCCTGCATCCTTCCCCTGCATCCTTCCTCTGTTTGCCCAGGGATAAGTGTTTCTCCCTGACAGTGGGAGTTTCCAGCGATGGGGGCCAGGCCACCTCCTCTGTCCCCAGCAGAACGTGGGATGGAATTGGGCCTCAGTGACTAGAGCTGGAGATTTGTCTCAGAGAGGGGGAGCTTTCCTCTCTCAGACTCCGCCTCTCTCTCCTTTGCTGCCTCTGGATTGAGTACTTGGACACTGGGGCAGGAGAAAGAGAGAAAGGGACCTCAGCAGACCAGGGAGAAAAGTATGCACTTTTATTCCCTAGGGGAAAGGCTCCTCTGGGAGCAACCACCACCCATCCCATCCCGGAGGGTAAGAGGGGGCGGCAGGCTCAGTTCTGGTGCCCCAGCAAGGCCTGGTTGGTGGTGGGGCACTGCTGGCTCCACAGGCCAGGCAGGTCCAGGTGGGGGCTGCTGTCCCTTCTTCAGAGCTTCTCCAGGTAGGACCCAGGGACAAAGCCACGCTGCCCATTCCGTTCCACTGTCCACCAACCATCCTCCCCTTCCAGGATGACCTCCAAGACGTCCCCCGCAGAGATGTCTAGCTCGTCAGAATTCTGGGCAAGAGATGGAAAGTTGCTTGAGGCTGAGGAGCCTGCCGGGAGGGCTCTGGCCTGGCGTTCCATCCACCCCAGCAGTAAATGCCAGCTTGCCTCCCAGGGTGGGCAGGGCCAGCTGAGACATGCCCATGTCTCCTGGGTCAGCCCTTGAAGATGTATAGGATGTGTGGTACCCCAAGGGACTTGGCCTCCTGTGTCCCTCCGTTTGTCATTGTAGGCCTCCCCCAACCTGGGCTTTCCCTTCTCCCACTCTGCTCCAGATACAGTGACAAGGGCACCTTGGGGGTCAGGGTTGTTCCATACGAGCCCAAGGGCACGCTGTCACTCCAAGGCTCACGTGCAGTGTGCCCTCCCCCTCCCAACTGCTGGTGACCCCAGAGTGTCCCCAGCCCCAGCTAGTCCTTGTCATGCAAGCACCCTTCATTCTTCCGGCCTGACTGCCCTGCCTGGGACTAGGCTTTGGGAGCCTGCATCCCTGAGCCGTGGCCTCGGTCAGAGCAGCCACACCCTGCCTGCCTAGTCGTGTGGGGATGCTTGGCCTCTGTCCAGGTGGATGTGGGGTCCGTCAAAGCAGGGAGCTTAATGGACTCTCCAAGGATCTCGGCTCAGCTGCCCTGTGGCTGCCTTGACCCACCCTCTTCCCGTGGGCATCAGAAAGTCAATCCCAACACGGCTGAAGGACTCGTACTGGCCCTGATGGTTCTCAGCACCAATGGCCAGGAGAACAAGGCCCTGACCCAAGGGTGCAGAGCCAGACCCCAAACCATTGCCTGCGGGTAGCCCCAGGCTCTGCCGACCTGCCTGCACGTGGGCACCTGTGCGCGCGCACACGGGCACCCGCGCTGCCCAGCCCGCGGGGGACAGCACAGTCGCACACGCCCCACATGGGTGCGCGCACAGACTCGAGCAGACCCGCCCCTGTACCTGTTCACCTGCGTTCATTCAGCGGATGCGCGGAGCCGCCCCTAAGCGCTGGGTGCTGTTCTAAGTGCTGTCCCCCAGCACATGCCCAGGCGTACGTGCCCACCCGCGCGCACAGCCTCACCTGCGCCGTGTAGTCATAGAGCGCGCGGTAGTCCCGGGCGGGCGCCGAGGGCTTTCCCGGCGTCTCCTGCGCTGCGATGGCCGCGTAGACGCCCTCATTCCGCTCGGGGGCGGGGGTCAGGGTCTCTGTGGAGGCTGAGAGCAGTGTGAGGCCTGGGCCTGCGGAGGCCCTGCTGGGTGGAGTTTCTACGGCTTGGCCCTGCCTCGCCCCTCCCCGCCCCCTTGCTGCTGGAGGACACACTCTTCCCCTTTTGGGGACTCAGTGGCCCCATCTGTGCCACGGAGGAGTCCTCTCCTTCCCCTGGGACCACAGTGTGTTTGGGGGCTCCCCATCACCCGCAGTTACCAGCAGGAGTTGCCAACGGTGCGGTCTTGGGATTTCCATGCAGCAGCCCGGAGAACCTGGAGGCAGAGAGAAAAGAGAGTGGGTCCCCTCGCCCGGCACTCAAGGTCCCTCGGGCGCCAATAGAAGGGAAGACTAGGCAGGGACAACTCTAGGGGCTCCAGGGCCGCCTCTGCCAGGGCGGGGCCACCCCTAGCTTCCAGGCATGGACGTGATTGGTGGGGTGCCCCTCAGGCAGGAGGGCTCCCTAACGTGTGGTCCCAGCGGCGCCTCCTTCCCCGGCAGCGCCCTCCCACTTCCCCTGCAGACCGTCTCAGCACCTGCGCCCTGCAGCGCCCCCTCGCGGGCCCGAGACCTCCACGCTGCAGCCACACGGGAGACGCTCGGGCCCCTCCGTCCCGCCGCGTGCGAGCGAGCCCGGCCTCCTCCCTGCAGCCGCGGGGACCGGCCAGCCAGGGGGGGTCCCGGGTCCGCGTGGGTTCCGCTCATTCACCCCTGCCCCTGGCCTGGCTCAGGCCTGCACTGAGCCGGCGTCATGAAGGTTTGTTGAATAAGAGAGAAAAATGGAACAGCATGAGACACGCTGCGGACACCCACGAAGCAGACAGTAACAGTAACAGGCCAACCCGGCGGAGGCGGAGGCTACTGCGCTGCCTGGCAGCGGGGGTCCTGGTGGGACTGAGCTAAGTCTCGAAGGCCGAGTGAAGCTTCAGCAGGTGAGGCTGGGGGGCAAGCCGTTGCCCGTGAACGGGAGAGGGGTGCACAGATGCAGAGCAGGGACCCAAGGGCCGGCCGTGACTCGGGCCTGTAGGAGGCTGCCCGTGATGCGACGTGGGACGGGAGGGGCAGGGAGCCGAGGCCCCAGGGTGGCAGCACACACGGGAAGGCCTGGCGCGAGCACAGGTGCAGTCCCGGGCGCCAGCCCCGCTGGGTCAAAGCTGGGGGCGCAGGGGCAGAGCTGCAGGTCCCTAGGAAGGGCGGAGGGCTTGTTGGGCCGCCATGCTGTCCTGCCCCACGGCCCCTTTCCCCAGAGGTGTCTATGCTTCTAACCCCTGCCCCTCCCCAACCCTGCCCGGCTTGTGGCTTCCCCATCATGGCCCCTGACCAGCAGCCTGGCTTCCCTCCGCTCTATGGAATCTCTCTCTCTCTCAGTCCTCTTCAGGACAGCCCTTTCTTGGTACTGTCCCAAGTGAGTTCTTTCATCCAGTTGCTTAAATGACCACCTATGCTGGAATCCAGGTTTCACCTGGGTGCAGGGAGGCCTGAGTCCCCCAAGTTTTTGTCCCATCGTGAGGGTGTGGATGTGCCTCCTCCCGGGTCACAGCTCCCCCACGTTTCTCAGAGGGGTGTGTGTGCACTCCTCTCTGAGCACGGGTGATTCCCACGAGCCTCTGCTTGCCGGAGGAGGAGGCTCCAGGGGCTCCTGAGGTTTGGAAATGAGCCAGTCCTCGGGAGGGCCAGGCACTACATCAACCCCTCCCCACCATCCCCCACCTCCCAAAGGCAGGGCCCTCTGTTGAAGGTTGGTGGAGAGAGGAGGCCATGGAGGCCTTGGGGTGGACACAGGGGCACAGGCACTATATGAAACCCATAGATGCCCATAGATGCTCAGAGACTTGGCACATGGCCCCTCAGAAACCTGGCTACTAGGGGGCTCCCCCAAGGCCTGAACAGGAAGGTCCTTGAGTTCTGAGTCTGACCCGAACACTCATGGGCCCTGGACCTAAAGAGGGTGGGCGACTTGCCCAGGTCACTCACACATTGAGGCATGGCACTGGGACCTTGGCGTTTAATCACAGACAGGCCAGGGAAGGGGCCCTGGAACAGCCTGGAGGATTCTGCAAGTAGACTGGCTGTGGGCCACTGCTCCCATATCCCGGATCCCATGCCTGTTGGAGAGCATCCCGCTGCAGCCTGGCAGTCCAGGGCACCAACCCAGGCTAGTAGCAAGGCCCAGGGGACAAGGAAGCTGGCGTGGCAGCCTCCCCAGAGTTCTGAGCACAGTCGCCAGTGAGTAATTGGGATGTGATTATTTGTTTAATGCTGGGTCCCCTCAGGTTGAGGGTTCCATGAGGCTGGATTGAGCCTGTCTTGTCTCTGCAGAGTGTCCAGCACCTAAACAGGACACCAGACATACAGTAGGTGCTCAATAAACAGGTGTGGATGAGCCAGTTGCAGGAGGAGAGGCTGGACCACTTCCTGCCCCCAACTATTGCTCCAGCTTTTGTGTCCTGGCCTGAGAGGGTCATCAGGTGCCTTACCTCTTTATCATGCCACAGGATGGCTGTATGCCAGGGCTTCCGGAAGACAAGGTGACCTCTCGGTCGTAGTAGTTCTGGTAGGGCACCGGAGCTGTGGATAGCAAGCCCGTGATGCCCAGGGCAGCCAAGGACAGGGCAGGCCAGACCTGAGCCGCCTTATACCCCAACCTATCCCTGTTCAGAGACCTGGACTGGGGCCCCACTTTCCCATTCTGGCCCTGGCCTGGTGCTCGGGGAGGGGCCTCTCTCACTCCATGAGAGACCGGACTGTGGGTACCACCAAGACAATATTCTGGACTCATGATTTAGTGGGACCAAACAGTCTGGGGGTGGGGGCTGTGGGAAGTTCCCACCTCTAAACCCCCATCCTCACCCCTTCCCTCTGAGTGACAGAGAGCTCTTAGCCTCTGGGGAGGCAGCAGGTCAGGGACCCAGCCATGGGACTGCACTGTCCCCTGCTCCTCCCTTGGGTCTGGCCAAGACTCCACCCAGAAGGGAGCTCTGAGCTCCCCAAGCCCTGTCATGGCATTTGAGGCTCAGAGAATCCAGGGCCAGGCCTTCTAGGGCCAGACGGGCCTGGACCCAGAGGCCGCCCGCTGGGCGGGGCCTCACCTGGGGGCTCGGTGCCCGTGCTCTTGGCCTGGATGAAGCCGTCGATGTCGGCATCTATGCTGCAGCCTTCCAGCGTCAGCCGCACTTCTTCGTAGAGCTGGGGGTGGGAAAGAGCAGAGGCAGCAGGGCCGGCTTCAGCTCGATGCCTGCCCTGGTCAAAGCCCTGCCCCCGTGGACTCAGCTCCGGCCAGGGCCCCCGCCCCACTGGCCTCCTCACACGCCTTTTGTGCTCAGCTCGGAGCCTGTAGTCAGGGAGCTGGGGGTGTGACTGCCCCAGGCCTGCCTGAGGGGTCAGAGCTGGCGGGCAGCTGCCTCTGTTTCCTGAACACCTACTGTGCACAAGGCCCTATGGAAGGGACTTAACTCACGCCATCCTCTGAGGTACACACGGTTTTCCCTTTTTATAGATGAGGAAACTCAGAGGAGGAGAGTGACTTGCCCAAGGTCACAGAGGAAGAATGCAGTATAGCTGGACTTTGGATCCAGCATGAGTGGATCCGGAGCCAACACTCCTTCCATTGCTAGGAGGAGGCACCATGTGGGCCAAAAAAAAAAAAGAAAAGAAAAAGAAAAAGTCAAAACCCCACAGCCATGAGCAGGAGGGGTCAGGCAAGGAGCAGCAGCGGGCATCAGGGAACCAGGGCTGCCTGAGAGCGCTCCTGGCTCTGTGGCTGCACTGACAGTGGTCAGGGCCCTGGGGGTAGGGGGTGGCCTCTCTCTGCTGGGGAGGACCCACCCTATTCCACCGAGCATGTTGGGCTCAGTAAAGGGAACCAGGATATCTTGAAGATGTGCGGGGCTAAAAGGAGACTAGACTTGGGCTTCTACAAGCACCATGCCTGCAGCAGACCTCTGAAGGGCTGTGTCCACCTACCCTCCCTGCTCCAACAGAGAGAGCAGAGCCAGGGACTTTGGAGGGAGTGGGGGCAGAGGGTGGGGAGGAGAAGGCGATGCCAGGGTAACCACAGAAGCACAGTCTCCTGGGCAGAGAGGCTGGCAGCCCTATGCAGTACTGAGCTCCCTGTCCCGGGGTGCTGGGAGCAGAGGCTGAGCTACTCAGGTCTGAGACCCCTGGGGCCAGGGCTTGGACCACAGAGGACTAGGTGTTTTCTGACTGGCACAGATGGACCTGGGCATGCTGTTGCTCAGAGGCGGCCCTCTCCTTACCCCCCACATGCCCCAATGCCCTCAGCCCCCACCTCATCGTCCTTGACGCACTGCATAGACAGCTGATTGCAGTGCACCCACAGAGAGTTGCGGAGAATGGTCAGCCTGTCAAACTCTTGCAGCTGGAAGGCCTGGGGGGTGGGAGGGAGGTGAGAAGTGAGGAGGGGGCTGCAGAGCTAGGCCAGCTGGGCCCCACTCACAGCTCTGCTGGAAGCCACGTCTAAAGGAAAGACTTCCCTGTAGGTCCCCACCCCCACTTCTGTGCCAGCCCTGAGGCTGCCAGGAAGGAGGTTGAGCTGCCTGGGGGATTCCTGCCCCCAGCCCCCTCCAGGCTCCACCTCCCACTGGAAGAGGCCCAGTGGGGGTGGTGAGAGGAGCGCTGGACCTGGATCCTGAGCCCTGTCTCGCCGGCCCTGTCCATCAGCAGGGCTCAAGAAGCTGTGGGTTTTGTATGAGCCTCAGTCTCAGCTTCAGCAAAAAGGGTTGAAGAATGACTGCCTGCAACAAAGGGACCCAGGGCACAAAGCCAGGCAGTGAGCACCCGGGGCAGGACCCAGCGCAGGGCCCGGCGGGCGAGTGAAGGTGTGTATGTGGGTGGATGGACGGACGGATGGATGGTACCTCCCCGACCCACTGCCTCATCTGTCCTTGCTGAAGCAGCTAGAGCGGGGTGGGTGTCTCCCACTTTGCAGCTGGGGAAAGTGAGGCTCAGCTCGCTCACCTCACAGGTGGTCCGGTGCTCCTGCTCCCACTCGCCCCGCACCTTCTCCAGCTGCTCGATGTTTTGCTTGTACACCCGCTCTGGAAGCACAGGAGGCCCTCAGGGAGGCCCAGCGGCCTAGACACCCCCTATAACCCCCATGTCACAAGTTCCTTCCCCCTTTGCTCCTGCAGCGCCCCCTCCTGGAAGGCCCTCCTCCCCCAAGTCCTCGGAGCCCAATCCTCCCCAAGAGGGACCTGCCCTGGCTGTTGGTAGGGCCTCGTCAAAGGCTTATTAGGGCTACCCACTCTGGTACTGTTGTTTTCAGGGTGACTCAGCTCCCCCACTATGCTCTGCGCTGCCTGAGGGCCAGAGTGGAGCCTCATACACACAAGTTTATAGTCCACACCTCTTGCCATCCCTGGGCCCCACCCCCTCACTTTCCGGATGGGAAACCGAGGCCCAGAGAGGGTGGCCATGCACTGGAAGAGGGGTGGAGGGGAGCGTTAGGAGCTGTAGGGCTACAAGCCCAGCAGGCTTGGGTCATGACCTCTGTCCCCCAGCCAAGAGAGTGGCCAGGTCCTGGAAAAGGCAGAGCAGAAGGGAGAGAGGCTTCCCAGGGGACGGGAGGAGGGGTGAGCTCTCTGTCATAGGAGGTGTGTCAGAAGGGGTGAGGAGATTGGGGGGATTCTGGTGTCAGAAGAAGGAGAAGCCCAGAGAAGCCTGCGTGTGTGTGTGTGTGTGTGTGTGTGTATGTGAGAGAGAGAGAGACAGAGAGAGGGACAGAGAGACAGAGAGATGAGTGGGTTTCTGCCATGGACGTGGCCATGCAAATCCTGGGCTCTGGGGTCAGGTGGCCTGGGCTCATTCAAATGCCATCAACACCACTTACTGGCTCTGTGACCTTGGACAAGCTACTTAACCTCCTTGTGCCTCAGTTTCTTCATCTGTTAAAAAGGGATAATAGCAGCAGCTACCTCATAGGAGTGTGGTGTGGATTAAACGTGTACAGGAGTGGTCTCTGCAGCGGGAGAGCCGCACGTGTTTATTTTCGTTGCCCATGTGTGGAATGAGAGGGGACAGCGTGTGACTGTGCAGTCAGGTGGGGGTGTGTCCCCGGGGTGAGGGAAGGACGTGGTAGGAAGAAGGCCTGTCTAGGCCACCACGCCTGGTCTGGGAGGTGGCCAGGACCCACCTACCTGCCTCCGTGGCCGAGTCCTTGCACTGCTTGGCTTTGTTCTGGCTCTGAAGAGACAGAGGGACAGCAGGGCTGAGCCCCTGCCCTGGGGACCAGAGCCCACCTGGCCTCAGCCCTCGGGCTCCCAGCCTCCCTGGGCTATTCTGAAGTGACTGTCACACCCCCTCCAGCCACCCAGCGAGATAATCAGGAGCCAACTGTGAGCAAATTCCATCATTCACTGGCTCTCCAGCCCATGAAGAGACACTGGAAAAGCAGCTGTCAAGACCTGGAGGGAGAATGTGGACCAGGGGCCAGACGCAGCCCGTGTGGCCACTGTGAACCCACTGGCTGGCACTTGGGCTCTGGCCCCAGACATGCTGCTCCCACCTCTCCCCCAGGCCCCTCCCCTCTCTGGGCCTCAGCTTTCCCATCTGTGCAATGGGCAACATGTTCTTGGGCCCTGGTGGCTCTGACACTCCCACCATGGCCCAGAGGCCAGAGCAGTTAAGAGCTTGGGCTCTGGACCACCTGGGCTTGGATCCCTTCTCTGCTGCTTCCTGGCTTTGTGACCTTGGACAAGTCACTTACCGTCTCTGGGCCTCAGTTTCCTTTCTGTGACATGGGCCTACTGAGCCCCTCTTCAAGGGTTGTGTGAGGGTTAGCGTCTGCACTCACTGCCCTGTGAGCTCTGGGCCTGGGCCACAGTGGGCCTGCTCTGAGGAGTGGGTCCTTGTGTGGCCTGGAGATGGCAAAGGGGATCAAACTGACCCTGTCCATGTCCTAAGAGTCTAGGAAACTCATTTCACAGATGGGAGTCTGAGGGTCAGAGAGGGGTGAACAGCTAGCGTGTCCCAGAAGCAGACCTTGCCTGGGGGGTGTCTGCGGTGCCCCTTCCCTGCCTCCCACCCTGCCCCAGCCCTGGGGTGAGCCCCATGGCCCCGTGGCCCACGTACCTTCTCCACCTGCTTCTGTTGGCCATTGGTGCTAATGCGCTCAAAGGCCTGCTCAGCGTCATCTGCGTCTCGGCACTTCTGCTCATATGTCTTCTTGGACTGGGGGTAGGGAGGGGTGTGACTTGGGGACCACACATTGCTACGCTGCGGCCCCCCAGACTGAGGCTCCCTGAGCCCAGCCTCCCCTTTCCCTGTCTGTGGGTGGAGTGGGGACATCCTCCCCAGGGACAGGGCCCTGAAGATCCAGAAAGGAGATGGAGAAGGGGTGGGGGCTGCTGGCAGTCTCGTTCCCGGGCCCCTTCTTAGTGGGGACAGCATAGCGCTGCCAGGATCCTGGCCTCTTTAGGGGCATGGTCCCTGACAATGCCACACAGCTTCATGATGCCAGGCCTTTGCACACTCTGCCCCCCTTATGGAACCCTTTTCCCCCTCTTGCCAGTGTCCTATGGGATGCACTCAGGGGTCCCTCCTCCCTCCACCCCCAGAGTCCTCAAAGACAGCATGGATCACCCCAGGGGACACTGAGTGCAACTGTCTGCCTGCCCTTCAGTCAGGAGCCCCCAAGGGTGGGGCCTGGGCAGATCCACTTGGGGCTTTGGTGTCCAACGCAGCCCCAGCACCCAGCAGGCTGGTGCATGATGCTGGGTGGAGGTCTGAGGCAAGCCTGTCCCAGATGCCCAGCCAGGGCTCCTGGGGACCACACCCTGAGCCCTGCTGTCCCTCGCCAGGAGGACAGCAGGAGGGGCTGTGGTCCTGGACCCTCACACTCACCTCCATGGCCTTCTTGTAGAGCGACAGCTTGCTCTTCTGGACACGGTCCATGATGGCCTCGTACTGCAGGGGACACGAGGCTCTGAGCTGGGGGCCGTGGCCTCAGGATGCTCCCCTAGGCCAAGAGGATGGGGTGTCCCTGGGATGAGGCACAGCATCCCCTCCTGACTCTGAGATGGGGGTGACAGGATGCTCCCCACCGGCATGCCTGCTCCTTCACAAGTACCCTCGGAATGGAAGGCTGAAGGGAAGCCCAGGGTGTGGGGAAGCCCAGGGCATGGGGAAGCCCATGTGTTCTTGCAGCAGACCCCAGCCAGGACCTGGCCTCTAGCCCGGGAATTCCCAACTACACACACAAACCCCTAAAAACACACACACGTGCATGCACACACACAGAGTACTTCATTCACAGCCTCTGTATACATCACAGTTGCTCACAGCCCGTGTGCACACCCTCGCGCACACGTGCACACAGAGTTCACTCGGAAGTACACACTAACAGGCCCCCAGGCTCCCAGCTGCTCACCCACGCGCAAGCATGGGCCCATTCACAGAAATGCACACACACCCCCACATGCTCATGACCATAGGCACAGAGGCCCACGTTCTCCTCCCAGGCCTCTTGTGCAGATAAGAAGATGGAACAGCCAGGACAGAGAATGGGTTATAATTTAGGAGAGGAACTGGAGATGAAATGCCCCGGGCATTGGGACTGGAGCCAGTTTGTGCCTGGGCTCTCTGGGGGGTCTGTGCCAGCTGGGAGACCTCAGTAAGCCACCCAGTCACAGAGGTGCAGACACACAGACACTGAAACACATGCACGTGCACAGGCCAGATGAGGAGACACGTGTGCCCACACTCTCCTGTACACACACATGCACGCACACTACATTACAGTTCCCTGCCTGCAGGGGCAGGGCCCTTGCTGCTCTGAGGAAAAAGTTGCTTTGTCCAAAACAGCTTCCGCAGACGTCACAGCCCCACTGACCACAGGAGAGCTCAAAATAGCTGAGCCCAGGCTGCCCTGGGCAAATCCCAGCTCAGGTCACCTGCTCCTGCATTTCAACGCTGGGGCAGCTTCTGGGGATAGCTTTTGGGGACCCGCTGGCTGTTCAGGGAGACAAATTTAGGATCCTGAAAGCCTGAGACCCCAGCTGGCTGGGTGGGCAGACAGGGCCTGCAGCCATGTAAATTTCTGCCATCAGAGCCACTAATCAGGGCTGGAATCCTGGCTGTGAAGACTGACGGGGTCTGGCTCTGGTTTGAAGCTTGGGAGGTGGGCATAAGTGTCCATCCTGCAAGAGGGAAACTGAGGCACAGAGGGGGAAGTGGCTTGGCCAGGACACCCAGGCCCAGCCTGGCCCGAGTCTTGAGCTGGAATCTTCTCCTTCACAGCTCACTTGTGTGTTTTCCACTTTCAGTTCTTCAGACACCTTACCACGATCCCTCCCCTGCAAGCCCAAAGCCTTCCTGTGCACTGGCTCTCCCGCCCTATCCAGGACACACCTCATCACTAAGGCCCTGAGAAG
>NW_007735493.1:8476-26298 GCF_000696425.1 Galeopterus variegatus | reverse complement strand
GGGGAAGTGGCTTGGCCAGGACACCCAGGCCCAGCCTGGCCCGAGTCTTGAGCTGGAATCTTCTCCTTCACAGCTCACTTGTGTGTTTTCCACTTTCAGTTCTTCAGACACCTTACCACGATCCCTCCCCTGCAAGCCCAAAGCCTTCCTGTGCACTGGCTCTCCTGCCCTATCCAGGACACACCTCATCACTAAGGCCCTGAGAAGATGAGCCCCCATCCCCCAGGCTTGGGAGGGCCCCAGCCCTGCACCCCCACCCTGCACTCCCACCCTGCAGCCCCCAACGTGTATCCTCCAGCCTCTGTGTGCACCTCCCACGGTGCGGACCTCGCTTCCTTTCCACACGGCCACTCCATCGAGGGCCAGCCGTGCCCTACACGTAGGTGAGAAGCACCTCTGGAGGCAAAGCCGTGCCTGCCCCCCCGCCCCCCACAGTGTGTCTGCACCCTCAGCCTTGGGCAGCCCTGCTGAGTGACAGCCCCCAAGTCTGCCTTTCTCCGGGACAAATGGCCCTGAAACTGGCCTTGGGCTTGAGACCAGTTTCTAGTGATCGCCGCCCAACTCAGGTTGCCGCCTCTGGACACCCCCAACTTGCCACTGGCCCTCTACAGTCTGTCGTCATATGAGAATCAAAAAGGCCAATGTCTTTCCCTCTTCCCTGGCATGAGGCCGCTCAGTAGAAGGCCCTTGGGGTCTCAGGCTGAGCTGATGCTGGGGTTCCAGCAGCCAGGCCTTTGTCCATATGCTTCCCCTCCTCCTTCAAACCACTTTCAACCCCCAAAGACAGGGGTGCTGCCCCCCCCGGCTCCATCAGGAGGGTTGATTCCCCCACCACGGTGACTGATGATGGTCACCTCCCACTCGGGGAAGCAATGGGGACGCTGCTGTCCACCCCCACCCCCGCCTCACCTTCTTCCTCTGCTCCTTCTGCCTCTCGCGGAACTCCTCGAGGCTCCGCANCCCCGCCTCACCTTCTTCCTCTGCTCCTTCTGCCTCTCGCGGAACTCCTCGAGGCTCCGCAGCTCCTCGCGCAGGGTCAGGGCTAGCTGGATGTGTGAGCTGCCCACGTTCTCCATCTCTGGGGACAGAGCATGGATGTCAGTCCCCAACGCCAGAACTGATGGGCCTCAGCCACCCACAAAACACCCTTGCCTGGACCAGCCCAGCCCCAGCCTCCACACCTTGTCTTCTGTCACCCCCAAATCCTCCACCAGCCTCGCAGCCTGTGCAAAGCGGGGCCACAGCCTGAGCTCACCCCTCCTGGCCAGAATCCATCCACCTCCTCTATGGGGGTATGAGTTTTCCCAGGAGATCCTGTCACCCTGCAGCTTAGGGTGGGGGACAGTTGGGACTTACGCTGCTTCAAGGAATCAAAGGAGGCCCTCAGGGAGCTGCAAAACAGAAAGGTCCAGGTCAGTAGAAGGAGAGCACAGCACCGACCTGAAGTCCTGGCTGGCCCTACGGACTTTTATTTTGGTGGGAAGACCCCTGGTCACTCACACTCACTGCTCTGAAACCAAGAGACCCTCTAAGCAGATGGTGACCATACACTCGGGCCCCGAACAGGGATTTCTGGAAGGCAAAGCTCTGTCTTTGGGGATTATAAAGCAATCAAACCTGCCCACTGTGGCAGAAGAGGGAGGTATCCATGGCCCCACCTTTGCTCCTGGCTGCATACATAGAGAAGAGGGGACTGTCCTGAGGATGCTCCTTCTCTCCTTTGAACCCCACTCCTCCATAATCACAGCCCTGTCGCCTCCTCTTCAGGTACCCAAAGCCCCCAGGATGAGTTTGAAGCAGGGGAGGGCAGCGTGCAGACCCGGCTTTCAGCAGGGCTCCTGGAGGATGTTTGGAGGAAACTAAATGAGAGGCTGGAGCCACGATGCGGGAGGGACCCAGGAAGCGAGAGATGTGGGCACTGTCTGCTCCAGGGAGGGCCCCAGGGTGGGCACCAGGGAAAGACGCTGGCACCCGGCATGGGAGTCAGGGATGACACCTGAGGTATAGAGTTACCAGACTGAGCAAATAATATTATGGGACACCCAGTTCAATTTGAATTTTAGATAAACAATGAATATATATATTTCAAAGATGACCAGTAAGGGGATCTCAACCCTTGGCTTGGTGTTGTCAGCACCACGCTCAGCCAGTGAGCGAACCGGCCATCCCTATATGGGATCCGAACCCGGGGCCTTGGTGTTATCAGCACCGCACTCTCCTGAGTGAGCCACGGGCCGGCCCAACAATGAATATTTTTTGAGTATAAGTATGCCACGTTATATTTGGAGCATACTTCCATTTTTATAGTATTTGCTGTTTATCTGAAATTCAAATTTAACTGAGCATCCTGTATTTTATCAGGCAACCCTACTGAGGGGGCTCTCCCTCAAAGCCACAAGTGGCATTGAGGACCCAGTCCTGTCTGCTGAAGGGTAATGGGACACCATGAGGAAGACGGGTCCCGGAGCAGAAACGGGACCAAGGGGTGCCTCTCAGAGGACTGAGCTCCCCGCCCTGGGGAGGAGGGAGGTGGCATGGAAGCCCAGCCTAGGACAGCAGCAGGGCCTGGGCAGGGGCTTCTTCCTGCTCTGGATTCCTGCGTTAGAAGCAGACCCTGGGGCCAGCTGGCCTGGGTTCAATCCAAGGCTCTGCCACTCACTTGCTGTGTGACTGTGAACAAGTTAGGTCACCTTTCTCAGTTCCCCCTTCTGAAAAATGTGGATGCTAATAGCACAAACAGGAAGACAGTGAGAGAAAGTGAGTTGACATGTAGAAAGCACCTCTATCAGGACCTGGTGCAAAGTGGGTGCTTTACAAAGGCTGTCGCTGTTGTGCGACCCTCCCCTGATACATGGTGGTGCACACCCCGACCCATCCTGGGGGTCCCCAGGCCCCTGCAACCTGACCTGAGCTGTCCCCCCAACCTGCTCCACCTAAAAGTGTTCCATCTTGTCAGAACCCCCACTGGCCTTCAGGTAGGGGGTCCCCTGCTGAGCAGCCCTGTGGGTGGGCTCCTTTCCCACTCCTGCACGCAGCCCCTCGGGCATGAGGAGCAGATTCTCACTCAGGAGCACGTGTGTGAGGGGTGTCCGTGCCTGCGGTGCTCCCGGCCTGGGCCCACAGGTGCTCGGTCTCCAAGGGCACAAAGAGATGAGTTTGTGGTGCCTGCAGATTGGCCCCAAGGGCGAGACTGTTTATATTCCTTTAACCAAGGAGGTCAACATGCTGTGTCTCCTCCTGCCCAGGATGCCTGAGGAGCTGCAGTCAATCAAGGCAGATAGGGAAACTGAGGCCAGAGCATATCATATATTCCTTTAACCAAGGAGGTCAACATGCTGTGTCTCCTCCTGCCTAGGATGCCTGAGGAGCTGCAGTCAATCAAGGCAGATAGGGAAACTGAGGCCAGAGCATATCAGGCTTACTGGAGGATGCCTGAGGAGCTGCAGTCAATCAAGGCAGATAGGGAAACTGAGGCCAGAGCATATCAGGCTTACTGGAGGATGCCTGAGGAGCTGCAGTCAATCAAGGCAGATAGGGAAACTGAGGCCAGAGCATATCAGGCTTACTGGAGGATGCCTGAGGAGCTGCAGTCAATCAAGGCAGATAGGGAAACTGAGGCCAGAGCATATCAGGCTTACTGGGGTCACACAGAGGCAGCGATGAGGGGTCTTGTGTCAGCCGCATCCTGGGGCCGCCCTCGGCCCAGCCAGCTGTCCCCGCTTCCTCTCTATGGAGCAGCTCGCCTGCCCCCTGGTGGCAACAAGGCCACATGGCACCCGTCCTGCTTCCCTGGAGGTTCCCTCCTTTCACTGGGCAGTTAGGGAAACTGAGGCCAAGGAGGAGCAGCAAGCTGTCAGGACTCACAATGATCCAGGCCTGGGGGAGAACTGTGGGTTCCTAGGTACTGCCAGGCCACTGGCCCTAATCTCGTGGATCCCAGAGCATGGTCCGCGGTTTCAAGTACATTCGAATGTGAGGACCGCCGCCCCACGTTATCTACTCCCCACAACTCTGCAAGCAAAGGTGCATGGTTATCCCCATTTTACAGATGAGAAAAATGAAGATCGGAGAGGTGAGGAAACTGCCCCCTGGCCACACAGCTCATAAGAGGCAGAACCAGGTGCAACCTGGTCAAGGAAGGAGAGGACCGGCCGCTGTGGTGACGCCACCTTCCCTTGGGGGGTCAGGACTCTTCTCTGACTCCTCGTCAGCGGTTACACCTCCAACCCCTCTCCTTCCCGACGTGCTCGTCTCTTGGCTGGGTCTCCCCGCTCATGGTTAGAGCCCCCGGGCTCAGCGTGGCCCCTCCTGCCTCCCCAACCTTCACGCACACCATGCCCGGGCCCCCGACTCCTTCATGACCACATCCCCCCCAGACCCACTTGGATCTCACATCTCACAGACGCTTCAAACTCACTCAGAATGTCCAGAGCCCGACTCAGTGCCTGCCCCATAAACCTGCTCCTCTGCAGGGCTCCCCTCTCAGCAGAGACCCCGCTGTCCACTCAGTTATACACACCAGAAACCAGCAGGCATCCTTGCTCTGACCTCTCCCTGTCCTTGCCACCGCCTTCTATTTTATCTCCTGAATCTCATGTCTCCCCACCTTTGGCTGCCACCACCCTAGCGCCTGCCCCGTTCCCTCCATCCCTCCACCTCACTTCCTTTCTGTTAGCCCTGCCCCTCCCTTCAGCCACCTGGCCACTTACCAGTTCCTTTATATGCCATGTTCCTTCTGGCCTCAGGGCTTTTGCAAGTACCAACCCACCTGGCAGCATCGTTGCCTGGCATCCTCTCCTGTCCCTTCTGAGCACTTGTCCCTGATGTTCCTTTGGGTTGACCCATTGACTGTCTCCCCACTGAACTGTGAACCAGGGAGGACACAGGCAATGCCCATTGTCCCCAGCCTCATAGACAAGCCTTCTCAACCCTAAACCCACCTGTGCCCCACGTCCCGGGCCCATGGATGCAGGCCTGGGTGCTATAAGGAATCTGGAAGCAGCTGGCCCTTATGTCTGCCCTGGAATGGATGTTGGGAGCCCCGCCTGAACCCACAGCATTGCCAGGTGGACATTCAGCCTCTGTCATCACCCTGGGACAGTCCTGATGGTGACAGTCCATGCCCACCTTGAACTCCTGTTTGTCCCCATGAGCCCGGCTGGGCCTTGGGGGCTGCATAGATGTGCGTGCTCGCTCTGTCTGGGACAGCTGTGCATGCCTGCAGGCTCTGACCACTCCAGGTGCCCCTCTGCTCCCCTCTGGGCTGTTCCCAGTACTGACACTTTCAGGCCATCAGAGTTTGGCTCCCTCACAGAGCCCAGGACACTCCTCCCTCTCTTGGCCCCAGACTCACAAGAAGGCAGCCTCAGCTCTGTGGGCGAGGGGGGAACCCCAGCTTTGCCTGGGACCCAAGGCAGCCCACTCGGGGTAGTCAAAGATGCTCCCGAGGTGAATGGCCTTAAATTCTGATCTGTGGGGGATCTGGGGACCCTCCAAAGTCTTTTGCTGCCTCATGAGACCTGGAAAAGATGGTTTCTCTTAGATTTCCCTTCACCTTGCTGTGCAGTGAAACTGTCATCAAGGTCTCCTGAGCTCCCCTCTGTTGTGTCTCCACTGCATGACAAGGATGGGGCTGCCGTGCAGGCCTCTGCCTCCTGTCATCCATCACCAGCGCCCTCATACGTAACTCAGGCCATTGCCCTTTGGACTTGGCTCCCAGGAAGCTCGGCCTGAAGTTCTGCTCTCAAGCACCGTCTGGATTTCCAGTGTGAATGTCTCCCTTGTACTCTCCCCACCACATCGCATGTGCCACCTCAAGTCCCTGCGGTGGCCTCCCCATCCCCTGCCTACCTGCCGGCCAGGGGGCTCATGCCTCCCAGCTGACAGGAGTGGGCCCTGTCACGTCCCTGTGCTGGAGGCGGGGCCCACAGACAATGCTGTCCGGGGACCCCTGGTGGGGACAGGGCCCGCCTCTCTGCGCCAACATCCTCAGTGAAGTTCATTGTCTCTGAGCTCACAGGAAGAGAGGTCGTGAAAACACCTCTCCTGACAGGAAAGCCACAGCGTTTCAGGTTCGTGACGAGCGGGGGTGAGATGGGGACGTGAGGATTCAAGCCTGTGCGCCTGGGGGCCGTCCTGGCCCACGGGCAACCGCAGGGGCTCGCAGGGAGCTGGCCGGCCCTGCGCCCCGATCCCCTCTGTTTCCCGAACCCCTGCCCCGCGCGGCTTCCAGCGGGTGGCACCCCTGCCACCCTACCTGGGGCAGGACGAGCAAGAGGAGGCGGTGACAGCTTTATGGGGGAGGTGGCATTTCAGGCAGACCTTGGGGGATGGGAAGGACTGGACGGGGGAGGACCGGGGGCCTCCGCAAGGCCCGCGGCGGGGCGGGGGAGACAAGGCGACGTTTCTGTGCGGCGTGTGTGTGACTGGGCGGCATGGAGGGCCCCGCAAACGCCCGACGCTGCCTTCAAACTGCATTGACAGGGCTGTGGGGACCCCGGAGCTGGGGCAGAGGGTCTTGTTTGTGAGTCCTCCGTCGCCACTGCCCCCCAGGTGGCTGCTGAGTCCACGTGTGAAGGAGGCACACGCCAAAGCTCATTTTAAGATGTGGATCACGCCCTTTAGTGTATATGGCCCGAGCCCCCGGGCCTGAGGGAGGCTCCTGGCTGGTCTGAGGTCGGGGACAACGCAGAAATGCGGCATCTGTCGGCCGCAGAGGTGGGGAAGGCCAACTGCGCCACCCTCTCCGTGCTGGCGGGGCTGTGTGGGGTCACTTGACCCCTGGCTTCTGTCTTCCTGTTCCCCCGCTCCCAGCCTTTCCAACCAAGGGGCTGAGGATGAGCAACCCACAGACCTGGGGGGCACTGTAGGCCCTGGGGAGACCGGGGGCTTCCCCCCACCCAGAAATGGGCCCTGGAGGGTGGGCCACCAGCCCCCACGCTGAATAGCCAGGCCACCTTTCCCAAGGGCCAAGACACAACCTACCCCGCATCAGTCTCTGAGATGAAACCGACGCAGGTGCCATGGCCACCACTCCCACTTCCTGCGAAGAGCCCTCCAGGTTGGTGTGGGGAGGTCTAAGCCAAGACCCTGACAGTGGGCAAGGTGGAGTGTCTGGGAGGGCTTCCTGGAGAAAGTGGGGCACGAGAGGGTCCTTAAGGGAGGCTCTGATGCAAAGGAGTCAGGAAGAGAAAGAAGTCACCCTCCATGTGCTAGACTCTGGCTCCAGGACAGTGCGGCCCTTCGTTTTGTAGTATTGAATTCTTTTTTTTTTTTCCTTTTTGTCTTTTTTACTGACCAGTAATGGGATCACAACCCTCGGTGTTGCGCCCGCACCGCGCTCAGCCAGTGAGCGGGAACCGGTCTCCACATGGGATCTGAACCCTCGGCGGGAGCGCCGCCGCGCTCCCAAGCGGCGCACTCTCCAGTGCACCACCGGGCCGGCCCTGTAGTATTGAATTCTTGAATTTAATTCCCCTGACTCAGTCTAGAGCATGGCACATAGAACAGGTGCTCAATAAATGCTTGCTGACTACATGGGTGAATGTGGACGCTTGGCCCACAGCTAATACTCTCTAGTGCGCCACCGGGCCGGCCCTGTAGTATTGAATTCTTGAATTTAATTCCCCTGACTCAGTCTAGAGCATGGCACATAGAGCAGGTGCTCAATAAATGCTTGCTGACTACATGGGTGAATGTGGACGCTTGGCCCACAGCTAAAGAAACAACTGAGTGGCCTCACTAACCCCAGTATATTCCACGTGGGTCAACAGCAACACTTATTGAGCACCCGCTGTGTACAGTAAACTGAGTTGGGAGCCGCATGGGGCACGGCTGTAAGGGAGGCAGCAGGTGAGCTGGGTTGGGTTTAGCTCCTGCCCCCGCCGTTCACTGGCTCGAAATGTGCCCTGCATTTCCCCACCTCCAAGCTTGTCCATGCCAGTCCTCTGGCCCTTCCTCTGCCTGCCCCTCCCTTCCTCCCTCTTGGGACACCCTCCCTGCCCACGGCACCTGGCTGTGCCCTGCTCCACTAGCTGCCCAGCCTGATGGTGAGCAGGGGCCGGTGCTGGTTTCTCACACACCTTCCCACTAGCTCTGGGCTCCTTTGTGGCTGGACTGCTCAGCACCTGGGGGGTTTGTTTCTGCTTTTCCTGCTGCTGCTTTGGCTGAGTCTTGGGGCCCGACTTCCCAGCCCAGGCTCCTGTTCCTCTTTGCAGCAAGGCAGAGTCTGACCCTGCTCCCCACCCTCAGCCTGGGGCTCCCCCTCCAGGGACTCCCAGCCTCCAGCTCCCTGTGCAGTTTTTTCCAAGGGCCAAGGAGGGGCTGGGTCCCAAAGGAAGTGGTCAAGTCTTCCCAGTCAGGTGTCTCAGCCCCTAACCAAGCTGGTGACTCCAATTTACCTGATGTATGGAGGGGTGGGATCTGCCCTTGAGATTGTAAAGCCCCCTGTGTATTGAGCATTCCAGAGCCTTGGCACTCTCTGCTTGTCACTGGACTGCCCAGAGCACCTCTCGGGGTGGCCATCCCCTTCTCCAAGCAGGCACCCGGGACTCAGAGAGGGGAAGCGAGCATCCCAGGGTCACACAGTAAATAAGTCAGGGCGGACCCTACCCACTCATCCTTCCAGAACCATGCAGAGAATCAGGGCCACCCCGACCCTCAGTCTGGCCACTTCAAATTTCTAAAAGTGCAGTGAGATATTGTATACCTCCCCCCCTCCCACAGCCCACCCAGCTCCCTCCTCCATTTGATTCTCTTTGTTAGTGGCTTCTCCGGCCCTGCTGTAAGTCCCTATCACTCACAGCCCCCTGAGTGTGCCTTACACAGCCCCGCCCCAGCCTGCTTCCCAGCCTGCCCTGCCTGGACCACCTCCCCAGTTCTCCTGACTGCCTGAGCCCTCCTCAACGAGGTCCCCTCTCTTTCTGGGAAAGTTCTTGTTTTCCAGCTGGCCTGGGAGGCCAAGAGGCAAGCATGGGCTCTCCCAGCCCCACACAGCCCACACCTCCCCTGCCTGTGTATCTCCCTCAGTTCCACTGGACAGCCCTAGGCACTGTTCCCCAGGGAAGACGTCCACACATTCTTTACTGTGCCCTGAGCCCTCCCCTGTGCCCAGCCTACATCCAGCCCTCAGTCTTGCCCTTGGGAGAATCTCAGACCGTGTGTTTGTTTATCTGCACAACAGACCACTGGAGTGGGCAGGTAAGAAACAAAATCAGAGAGGTTAACCAACTTGCCCACAGTCACACAGCTCACAAAGGCCGAGCAGGGACTAGAGCTTGTGCATTCTTATTCCCAGGGCTGTGTGCACACTTTGTGATCTAACACATGACACTCTGGGCATTGGGCATTAATCTCCTCTGGCTCACACCACTTTTAAACCTTCCTCAAGCTCTTCCCATGTTTTTCTGGCTTCTGGTTGGAAGCAGGAACCTCCAGGGTGCCCTGTGTCTTTACAAGAGCTAGAGAGTGCTGTATATCCAGAACTCACTCTTGGTCAGCACCAGGCATGGCACAGGCTTGACCTCCAGGGGAGCAGGTGCGAGGGGAAGGGGTTACTATGGCACCTGCAGGGTCAGGCCTCAGGGCCCCCAGGTAGGAGGAGATGGACTCGGAGCCTCTTCAGAACTTGGACTCCAGCACCCTGACCTATCCTCAGCTTGGCTCTGTCCACACCCAGGGGGAGACTGCATTTTCCCAAAGCAGCCCCTCCACTCCACTGTTAGAAAGTTCTCCTCAGCTGCCCTGGGATCAGTCGCCCTCCCTGCATCTGCCCCCTCCAGGGCTCCAGTGCCTCCATAGCAGCAATTCCCCCGCTGGCCTCCCTTCTGAGCGGGGCCGAGCTGAGCCCTTGGGCCCACCTAATCCTCTGAGGAAGGTTGTGTTATTATCCCATCACTGGTCAGGGAATGGAGCTACAGAGAGGGTCAGTAACCAGCATGAGATCACACAGCTGGTGGGTGAGGAGCTGGCACTGGAACCCAGGTGTGTCCCCTCCTGGCCTCCCTCTCTGGCCGCATCTCTGTCCTTGAAGCCAGGCTAAGTCAGTGCTGCAGGAAGCTCAGGCAGCCAGTGGAGGGGCCTGTTGCCTGCACCTCAGGACTTGGATGGAGGCCAGCCCATCTGGAGCAGGCTGAACTGCAAGTGCCTGCAGACCAGTGGCCTCCCGCCTGCCCTGCCCAGCCCTTTCCAGCACTCAGACCCTTGGATTTTCTCCCCCCCACAGAACCTGACCTTGCCCAGAATGCCCAATAACCAAGCACCAAGGAGGGTCCCAACACCCCCATCCTATGACCAATCCCGACCCTCCCTGGCCCTGTCCAGCCTACCCCATGCCAGAAAGCCCTAAACCCTAACTAAAGGTCCAGAAAGGGCCAACAAAGGAGAAGAGTGAGCCCCAGAACCCAGAGCTCTTACTGGATCTCCGTCTGGCCGCCTGCCTTCCGGGCGATCTGCACCAGCTCCTTTCCGTACCGCTCCTCCGCCTGGGCCCTGCAAGAACAAGCGTGGGTGCCGCATCGCCTCCAGGCCTGCTGGCTGCAGGGCCCTAACACATCTGTGGCAGAACCTCAGGGTCCACCTGTCAGCCCTTGGGGGCAGGCATGGCTCGGCCCACCTAATCCTCTGAGGAAGGTTGTGTTATTATCCCATCACTGGTCAGGGAATGGAGCTACAGAGAGGGTCAGTAACCAGCATGAGATCACACAGCTGGTGGGTGAGGAGCTGGCACTGGAACCCAGGTGTGTCCCCTCCTGGCCTCCCTCTCTGGCCGCATCTCTGTCCTTGAAGCCCAGGCTAAGTCAGTGCTGCAGGAAGCTCAGGCAGCCAGTGGAGGGGCCTGTTGCCTGCACCTCAGGACTTGGATGGAGGCCAGCTCATCTGGAGCAGGCTGAACTGCAAGTGCCTGCAGACCAGTGGCCTCCCGCCTGCCCTGCCCAGCCCTTTCCAGCACTCAGACCCTTGGATTTTCTCCCCCCCACAGAACCTGACCTTGCCCAGAATGCCCAATAACCAAGCACCAAGGAGGGTCCCAACACCCCCATCCTATGACCAATCCCGACCCTCCCTGGCCCTGTCCAGCCTACCCCATGCCAGAAAGCCCTAAACCCTAACTAAAGGTCCAGAAAGGGCCAACAAAGGAGAAGAGTGAGCCCCAGAGCCCAGAGCTCTTACTGGATCTCCGTCTGGCCGCCTGCCTTCCGGGCGATCTGCACCAGCTCCTTTCCGTACCGCTCCTCCGCCTGGGCCCTGCAAGAACAAGCGTGGGTGCCGCATCGCCTCCAGGCCTGCTGGCTGCAGGGCCCTAACACATCTGTGGCAGAACCTCAGGGTCCACCTGTCAGCCCTTGGGGGCAGGCATGGCTCCTTGATAAAGTTAAAACCCTACCCTTCCTGGAAATAAATGTTGGCCCAATACAGGCACATTTGAAAGGACATCAAAGGATTTGCCCACTTTGGGAGGAGGTCCAGGTCTGGAGGAAAGCAGGAGAGTCTTATTCCTGACTTTTTAAAGCAGGGGGTGCTCTGATGGTAGCTAAGCAGGGAGGGGGCCCCCTTGCCTCCCTGCAACCCACCCCGTGGCTCACCTCTGCCTCAGCAGCTCCTCCATGTCCTTGCACATCTTCCTGCCGTCCAGCAGCCGCTGCAGCAGCACCTCGTAGCCCGTGTGGGCCGTGAAGTCCCTGCACTGTAATGCAGGACAGAGGGACGCATGAAGACGGGGCAGTACTGAGCACAGCTGGGGGAGGACCACTACCTCCAGGAACAGCCTCTCTCCTGCCTCCTTCTGTCCGACTTGAGGTCAAGCTCTTGGGATTCCTGTGTGGCTCCACACAGGCACATGAGAGGTCCCCCTCCACATCTGTGGAGGTAACAGGTGTGTGAATGAGCCCTGCCCGGCTGACTGGGCTGGGGGTGCCGTGCCTGGCCTCAGAGCTCACAGTCCAGGACAAATCAACTCCAACACGAGACAGTGGATGCCCCCATGATGACAGCAAGCCCTGAAATTCATTCACTCACAGGGCACCTGGCACCATTCCTGTCACCTTCTCAATAACCCTATTATCTCAGCTAAGTGAAGAAATGGAGGCGCATGGGGTGACATGAGACCTTGCCCAGGTGACATAGCTTGGAAGTGGCAGGCCTAGCCTTAAACACAGGCCGTCTGGCTTGAATCGCTGCCCTTCACCTCTGTGTTGCCACAGCAGTTGCTGCTTCCTGGGCACCAGCCGTGTGCCAGATGCTACACTGGGCTGTGGCTCAGCTAATCCTCTCACACTGACCCAATGAGGCAGGCGTTGAAACTGACTTCAGTCAGGACCTGGCACACTCTAGGTCACCCTAGGTGCACCTCTTAACCAGAGTGGGGGAGAGGCGTCTGGAGAATTCCAGGAACAGCTGCCCTCTGCTGCCCAGCACTCACCCAGTCAGTCCTGGTATTCCTAACCAACCCGATTCTCACCCCTGGAGTGGATTCTGGGTGTGCGTTTGAGCTGCTGGTGTGAGAAGCGGGGAGAGAGGTAGTGTGCAAGGACTATGAGGGGACAGAGGTCTCCCAGGACACCTGCAGGCCTATGGAGCAGGTTCCAGGGCCAGGCTGTCTACTCCCAGCGCTCCTGGCCCTGCACGTGTGGCTTACTCCAGGGGAAGGTGTTGGGGCCTGGGAAGAGGCATCAACCCCCCAGGTGCTTGGCCAGGCAATCGCAAACCAGGCAAGCCCTAGTCTGTCTTCTTTTCTGTCCCTACAGACCCCCAAAGCCTCGAGACTGGGGAAAGGAGCCCCTGCTTCCCTGACTGCACATATCCCATCCCTTCCACCGAGCTCAGAGAGCCGGGGTCGCTCCCAAGGCCACGCACACTTAACCTGTCTCAGTCAAAACATGGTGCTCCTTCCCCCTTCCCCTGTCCCCTTGCCTTCCCTCAAATGCCACCTTATGTGTCCATGGGGAGTGGGGGGTGGAGTCAAAATCAAGGAGAGCTTCCTGCAGGAAGAGACATTTGAGCCAGGCTCTGGAAAGCGAAGGTGTTGTCCTTCAGGGTTTAAGGGGAATCAGACATGGGGGGAAGGATAGAGATGGCACACGTTGTCCCAACTGGCCCCACACTCCAGCCCACCCGCAGCAAACAGAACAGTGGACGCTGCAGGCCTGTAGGACACTTAGGGCCCTAAGCTCATACCCTGCTCCCTAAGCATCCCTAGAAATTCCTGAGGAGGACCTGGCCCAGGCTTAGCTGCCCACGGGGTGACAAGCAGGGTGTCTGGGCTCTGGCTGGCCACGCAGGGCCCCAGCAGGAGGAAGTGTCCCCCCAACCTTCCACAGGCCTGTCCTGGGGCAGGCATCTGCTCCCATGTCCGGGCCGACGTTGCTGGGCCAGGAGTGCAGCCCCACACCCAGCCCTGACCCTTCAGGCGATCCTTTCTATCCTTAGCGAGGCCCCCAGAGTGGAAAGAGAAGCGAAACCAAACCTACACTGGCCATCTGGAGGAGGTGGAAGCAGCGAGCGGCCCTGCAGGCTGGGTCTCCAGGAGCTCATGATCCTTTCTATCCTTAGCGAGGCCCCCAGAGTGGAAAGAGAAGCGAAACCAAACCTACGCTGGCCATCTGGAGGAGGTGGAAGCAGCGAGCGGCCCTGCAGGCTGGGTCTCCAGGAGCTCAAGTCCCCAAAGTGTCCAGCCCCTGCTCAGAGTCACAGCAGCACTAGCTGGGGCTGCGCTGGGTGAGCCACGGTCACAAGAGACTAGGTGTGACTAGGTTGTTCCGAGGAAGTGCCCAACTCCCCGGAGGCTGCTATCTATGCATCCTGGCCCTGCACCCCATCCCCCAGCCTGCGTCCTCCTCCGTCACCCCTACCCCGGCCTCCTCCTCTAGGGGATGGGTTCTGACTCATTGCTCAGAGCTGGGAGAGTCAGGCTCAGTATGCTGTTGGGGAAAAGAATGAACCAATCATTCTGTCAATTAATTCTGTCCACCACCTAAGGCCCAGCACCAGCGTTACCCCCAGGAGGCCCTCCCACCTCCCATCTCCTCTCTTGCCTCCTCCTGTCCACCTCAGCCTCCGTCACCTGAGTCCTGCCCGGGCCTTGCCCTTTGTGAAATCTCCATTTACTGCATCCACTGCACCAAGAACTGTTATTTTACTGGTAACGCCACAGACCCAAGGAGGTAAAGATGGTGATGAGGAGGCCCAGAGAGGGGCAGTGAGTGCCCAAGGTCACCCAACTGGCAAAAGGCAGAATTTGGGATTTGAACCCAAGTCGGCCTGTCCCCAAAGCCATATACCACATCAGTCATTCAGTAGACAGCCCAATAACAGCTTTCCATTTTCAACATCAAAAAATGATTGTAAAAAATATCTTTTGAAAATGATTACTCAAATTTTCTCCGCCTCAAATCAGAGCTGTGTTTTGGCTATCATCCAATCTCCATGGCTTCACAGAGGCCAGCTGTGTGCCCAGCTGGTCAGAGGAGCGCTGCCCGGGAGAAATAAAAAATATATTTTGAAAATGATTACTCAAATTTTCTCCGCCTCAAATCAGAGCTGTGTTTTGGCTATCATCCAATTTCCATGGCTTCACAGAGGCCAGCTGTGTGCCCAGCTGGTCAGAGGAGCGCTGCCCGGGAGAAAGGCCATTGACTCTGCAGACACACCAGACCACCAGCAAATGGCCAGAAGCCATGCCCCCGCCACGGGCACCTGGGGCAACCCACCCTGGCTAAGGGTGCCAGGAGGCCCACTCAAGCCAGATGTGGGACCCAGCCCTTGCCATCCATGGTGCATGGCCAGTCTGGGCTCCAGGTACCTCCCGAGGCCCCAGGGGGAGGTGCTCAGGAAAACTCAGGGCAGGAGGAAGCCCATTCTGTCTCAGCCTCGAGGCAAGGTAGGGAAGGTCTGGGTGACCTGTTCTGCCCGGGGACAGCCCAGTGGCTTCCTTCTGTGGGTGCGAGCCACTGTTCAGTCCTGTGAGCTGGCCCACACGTGCCCACCTGTGACCGTGCGTCCCCTGGTTGGGTAGAGAAGCAGCCTCTATTCCCATTGCCACTTCCTCCTTTCCTGCCACATCACTCTTGGTGGCTGCAGGGGCTAGGCCACAGAGATCAGGGCTCCAAGCAAGCCATTTCCCTTTGTGGGACCTGGTTTCCTCATTGTGGAGGTGGGCAGGAGGGAGACCTCTCTGCTGGCCTTGACAGCCCGCCTCCTAGGGCACAGCCCCATGAGGGCGGGCTGCAGGTCAGAGAGCGTGCCCAGACCCATTCGAGAGACTGCAAGGAGCTCGACAGGCTCGATGTGGGTTCACATCCCCACTGTGACCCCAGCGCTTCTCAGCCTCTGCCTCCTTCCCCATGACAACTGATAGTTCTCACCACATATCGATCTGGGAAGCAAATGAAATCATGCACACAGAGGAGGACACTGGACACAGATCAGAGCTCACCCTGAGGTGGGTACTGGGCTAATTATTCCGAACCCCACTTTACAGATGAGGAAAATAGAACCTGGAGAGGTTACCTAACCTGCCCAAGGACCCACAGGGCACAGGCAGGATTTGAACCCGGGTCGCCCAGGCCAGGATCTTGGCTCTTAACCTCCCATTACATCACCTCCCTGCAAAGCCCCAAGCACTGGGTCTATCACCCAGTGGCTGTTCAGGAAGTGGTAGCTCCCCATGCCCTGTCCCTTCCCACCTGCCTGCCACCTCCCCACCAGACAGAATCTCCCCTCAGCTATGGCCAAGCTGGGAAAAATCAGCCATCTTGACATTTCCTCCCCGGTGGCCCCCACACTTTCCTCCACCTGAGGGTCCATTTAAAAGGAAGCAGAACCTTTTTCAAATGCTCCCTTGTATGAAATTCCAGAATACAAAGTATATCAGAGGATACCTAAACCTCTAACCTTGGAGGGAGAGGCCTGGGTTTTAGTCCCAGTTTCCATCTGCCATGTCCAAGAATTGGCATTGAAATTTTACCAGGGAGCCAATAAGGGGCTATGGAACGTAGCTGGGAAGAGATGCCATGTAACTCTCTGTCCATGAGAACCGCCCAACAGGGAGACAGGAGCCCAAAAAAGCAGCTCTGTGAAGTGTGCTGTTGGGTGCAACTGGGACAGATCAGAAATGGACCACGGCAGGGAACAGAGTAGTGAGACATTCCAGCAGGAACAGGGTCACGAAAAACCTGCCCAGGTGCCCGGGAGAGAGAGCTGGCTTGTGTGCATCTGACACCTGGGGTACCGTCACCAGTTATTACAGTGCCAGGGAAATGAGACCTCCCCCACTTTAGAGTTACTGCTCCCACATCCCGCCCCGTCCATGGAGACACCAGAAGCAGCTGGCAGGGCAGCGTGGGCACAACACGGCAAGTGAAGACAGACCCTGTTCTCTTTCCCCAAGGCGGGAGCCTGGGGAGGTTAAAGTTGAAGGAAAGAGTGAAATTCTGATTATTAGGTTGGGCTGGACTGGGTTATACCTGGAAATGACTGGAACAGTTCTTGCATGTGCCCGGGGTGGGGGAGTGAGGTCTAACAGGGGCTTTGGAAGACAGAAGGGAGAAAAATTAAGTTTTCTGTTTCTACCCTACCAAGTTCAAAAACCGTTTTGTGAAAGCCAAACCATTCTCGGAGTGAGGTCTAACAGGGGCTTTGGAAGACAGAAGGGAGAAAAGTTAAGTTTTCTGTTTCTACCCTACCAAGTTCAAAAACCGTTTTGTGAAAGCCAAACCATTCTTGTTGAATATCTTTCTAATGTCTGACATGCTCTCGGGTTGATAGGCTCTTCGCTTTTACGTATTTAGGCAGGTGGCCAGTAGGGCGATCTGAACCTGGGACCTCGGTATTATAAGGTTGTGCTCTAACCGACTGAGCTAACCGGCCAGTCCTACACCTTTTTTTCAACCATCATCTTTTATTGGTGGGAGAAGAGACAGAACAAAGAGACTAGCCTCACCCCCTCCCATGGCAGAAGCCTCAGGAGCCATGGCCAGCTCTTTTGCACAACCACCAGGGAACACAGCGCTGGGGCTGCTTTAGCCCTCCTCTCCTCGTGCCAGCTTAACAGCAAGGACTTCTGCAGTCAGCGTGCCTGCCATTGCCAGTTTACTAGCAATGAGTTGCCTGCTGCTTGTCTTCTGTCGACCAAGACATGAAGCAATGAGAATTGTTAGGAAACTTAAGGTAGATAGTGCTGAGCTCTCAAAAAGGCAAGCTCCACGGAGGCAGAAATTAGGTCTGTCTGGGTCCCCACTGGGTCCCGGTGCTCAGTACCTGCGCACAGCAATGCTCAGCACTCAGTGAGGCCCTCGAGAGGACATGGCTTTATGACTGCTCCTTCCGAGGTGCCTCATGGAGGGGACCATACCATCTCTTTGCAGATTCAATGACTCATTACCCAGCACTTTTAAATGAGCCAGACTGTCCCTTCTCCTTTTTACAACAGTCTGCTGGGGCAGGTATTATTATCCCATTGTATAAGTAAGGAAACTGAGCCTCAGGGAGGAACAGCCAGTGGGTAGCAGCCAGGCTCTTTCCAGTGCCCCACAGTTCCTAGCCCACAGTGGGGCTCATCTCTACCATCATTGGTTGGCAAATTGAGGAAGGCAAAGGACCAAACACTCAGGTATGGTTTGGATAGATGGATGGATGGGTGGATGGATGGAAGGATGGGTGGGTGGATGGATGGATGGATGAGTGGATGGGTGGATGGATAGGTGGGTGGATGGGTGGATGGATGGATGGATGGATGGATGGGTGGGTGGATGGATGGATGAATGGATGGATGGATGGGTGGATGGGTGGATGGATGGATGGATGGATGGGTGGATGGGTGGGTGGAT
>NW_007735493.1:0-7128 GCF_000696425.1 Galeopterus variegatus | reverse complement strand
TGGGTGGATGGGTGGATGGGTGGGTGGATGGGTGGGTGGATGGTTGGATGGATGGATGGATGGATGGATGGATGGGTGGATGGATGGGTCGATGGGTGGATGGGTGGGTGGATAGTTGGGTGGATGGGTGGGTGGGTGGATGGATGGATGGGTGGGTGGATGGATGGGTCGATGGGTGAATGAATCGATGGGTGGATAGATCGATGGACGGATGCATGACTGGAGACTTCACTAAGCAAGCCAGTTGCTTACCTGGAGTATCTGGGAGGAGGGTTGAGTAAGGAGAGGGTCCCAAGCTGAGGCCCTTGAGGAACTGTTGGGGAACACTGTCTCACAGATCTCCATGGGGCCATCAGGAGTAGAGGGAGCATCAGTGGTTGGCATCTCCAGAGGCCTGAGCCAGGACTCATGGGGGCAGAGACAGGGAGGTCAACTCCAGGTCAAAATAAGGAAGGCCATCCCCAGAGCCCGAGTGGCTCCAGATATGGAACGGAGGCTTTGATAGTCAGAGAGCACCCCATCACAAGAGGTCTGTAAGCAGGTCAGGGATTCCTCAAAGAACTCAAGCCTCAGATGATGTGTTAAAGGGATGCTTTGTGCCTAGGTGTCCCCTGAACCCAAGTGTTGGAGTGGTCTATGTAAAAGCAGATAAATGTGAGGTGATTTACAGCTTTTCTGAGATGGCTCAGGGTAGATGTTAGAGAGACAGGGCCAAGAAGGGAAGGACCAACTTGTACTTTTTAGAGAACAAAAGCAGTTTAATGTGATTAGAAGAGCTACTCTTTGTTGGGCTGAGCTGACAGGAGCTTGAGATAAGAAGTGAGTTTCCAGAGGTCCCCAGCTCTCCACCGAGTCCCATTCTGAGGCTTCCCCTGGGCCTTATAGGGCCCCTCACCCGAACAGCCGAGCAGCCCAGCTGGCCAGGCCCCTGAGACATCTGGGCTCCTGGGCCTGGGCCCCTGCTGGCCTCCACCGGGCCCGGGAGTCCACAGGCCTGGGGTTGGTGGGTCATCTGCAGCCTCCAGGGACCCCATCAGAGCCCTGTGAGTTTTCAGGGGTTCCCAGGAGTCCCACTGATGGGGACCACACGAGTGCTGGCAGAGGACCCACCATGCACGCGCTCGCCCTCTCTTCTCAGTGCCACTGACCACAAGGTGTCTACTGTCTGTCAAGAAGATGAGGAGAGAAGGATGAGGGAGGTTACCCTCTCTAATTGCGTGGGCAGCCTGGCTTTTGACCAAGGCCTATCCGGCTTGAACGCCTTGTTCTTTTAAATAGTCTTCCTCAATTATGAGGACAGGAAGGTCTCCACTGCCCACTTCCCTTCCCACTTTCTCAAGTCTTAAAGGCCCAGCTCAATCCCCCACTTCTTCCTCCTGCTTTATGGAACTAAAATGTGTAGAAAAGCCAGAGACAAGGGACGGGACAGGGAGACAACGCGAGGCGGGGCAGAGGCTGGGAGGCGGGGAGCAGCCCTCCAGTTTAGCAGCCTGGACATCTGATGTCTGCAGCTGGAAGTCACTGTACAAGCCGGCGTCGAGGCCGCAGTGGGAGATGTGAGGGGAGCTGGAGCCGGTGTCTGACGAAGCAGCATGAAGCCGGCCGAGTCAGGCGGAGCGAGGTGGGACCTTCCCAGAGGTCACAGGGAACCAGAGCCAGGCTTCAAGTTCAGGGGGGCCAGTGGCTGGGGGTGCCTGGTGTGGTGCAGACAGGCACAAGGCCAATGCCTTGCTACGTGATCAGCTCTAATCATCAGACAACCCCGTAAAGCCAGGACTGTGCTGTTATTACCCCGTATTACAGATGAGGACTGAGGCTTGACAAGGTTAGTGACTCGCTCAGGTCACACAGTTCTGGCCGCCCCTGCCAAGCTGATTTGGCAGTCGGGTTGCTCACTAGGATCTCACAGTGGCTGAGGGGACAGATGCTGAGGGTGGGGACAGATGCTGAGGGTGGGGGCAGGCGGGAAAGGGAAGTGGCAGGACCCAAGGGGTGGCTGATGTAGGGAAGGAAGGGGCTGAGCCACCCCAGACCCTGAGCCGTGGAGGAGACACTGACCCCTGCAGCAAGCCATGAGGGGTCCAGCTTGTCTTCACAGGAAGGACAGGCATTGTCCATGGCCTGCCTGGGGCCAGCCCACATGGGGCTCCTTGCCTGTGGGTGACCAGCCAGGGACTGGAGCCAGGCACCCATGGTCCAGACATTGTCCCCACACATACCCTTCCCCAGGTATCGCCCCTCCCACACCACCTATGCTTGCCTGGCGATGTCCCACTCCCTGAGAGGGAGTCCAAGGCTCTGGTTCTGGCTACTTCCCCATCCAAAGACTGTGTGACCTTGACCCTCCTGAGCACAGATTCCCTCCTCTGTAAAACCAGGATGAACACACCACCTCTCCCTTCCAGGGGCTTTGAAGACTACATGAAATAATACACGTAGGATCCTAGCAACGGGCACCTGACATGTAATGAGCTCCTGGAAAATAGTGGCCATGGTGACTAGTACATATTTACTAAGAGTAAACTAAGAAAGGAAATAAAAAAGAACTAGATTTGAATCTCAGCGGTGACACTTATCTGAACTCATTGCTCCAAATCTCTGGACTCAGTTGTTTCATCTGTAAACTGGCATGAACCCACGGACCCTGCCCCCTCACAGGGCTGATGTGCAGTGTCCTGCTTTGTGGCTGTGACTTGCTGCAGGTGTGAGGACTGGCAGCCTCCCCTGGGCTCGGGGCTTGCTCAAGATACACGGATGGGCCTAGGGGAATCCCTCCCCATCCCCACCCCGTGCCCCGACTCTGGCCTCTGGCTGAGATGTCCTCTGAGCCTGGGTGCTGGCTGGGCTGCCGCACCTGCAGGGGGTCTGCACATGGAGCTCCTCGTGTGGGACATGAACACACACGTCTCCATGTCTCAATCCTCTAACTACAGAGGTCAATTTAATACTGCAATGCTTATAGACAGAACCAGAGGCTGAGAGTGTTGAGGAACTTGCCAGGGTCACCCCGTGAATACAGTAGGATTGAAGCAGGGTGTTGGGTTCTAAGCTTAGAGTGAGGCAAAGATGGTGCCCGCCAGGGAAAGGGTTCTGTGTTGGAGACTGGGAAGTTGCTTTGCCCTGCCCAACCCAGCCCTTGTGCATTTTGCATAGAGCCAGCTGGGGGAAAATACCTCTTCTCTAAACAGAGTAAGATGCCACTGGGCTGCATGAAGGAGCCCTGTTCTCTCTGAGACTGTTCACTGTTTAATGTTTCCCTCTCAGACCACACAGTGGTAAGACTCAAACAGAGACTGCTGGAGGCTGGAGTCCAAGCTCCTTCCCTCTAAGGTTGGGACTTATCTGAGGACTGGGCTGAAATTCCGGCAGTCTCGTAGTGGCTCCTGTCCTGAGCTGAGGCCCAGTCTCAGCCGCTGGTCTTCCTCTGGCCCTGGCATCATCCACACCTATTTCTTTGGTTCCAGGGTCAATTTCCATCCTCCTCTGCTGCAAAGTGCAGACCATTGCAGGTGCTGCCAACACAGCACCTACTCCCCGTACTGCCCTGTGCCGTGCAGACCCCACACCCCATGCCAGGCTATGTTCAGTATTCACGATAGCTCCAGGGACTCTGATCCAGACTTCTGTGTTGATCCCGCTGCTCACCACTCCCAGCCGTCCTCCTGGGCCTTCCTACCAGCCCCAGTATGGGGTCCCCATGCCTGGGAAAGTGGGCTCAGAGTTGGTCCAGGCCTAGGGCAAACGTTCAGGAGATACTGAGAAGGGGGCCCCTTCTGCTTCAGGGGTGAGGTCCATGAAGTGCAGAGCCAGTAGGCCTGATTTTCAGGCCCCTCATCCAGGCAGGGCAAGGCCAGGGTGGACGTCAATTCCCACAGGGCCTTCCTATGACCCATTGAGGAAGTTGGTGACTGCTCTGCAGGCCTTCCCTCCAGACTCTCCTGGAAGAAAAGTGAGAACAGAGAGGCCTCAAGGAAGCTCAGAAGTCATGGGTCTTCCCACGGGGCCAGGAGGCAGGGCAATGACAGGAAGAAGCCCACCACCCTGGAGGGGCCTCTCTAAGACAGGGTGTCTCCCCAAGTGTGCCCAGGGTGAATGAATAAGGGATTTATCTCAGACTGATGGCCAGTCCAGGCTAGACAACTTCAGGAAGGCCCAAATCTTGGTTTCCTCACCTATAAAATGGAAACAATAAAAGCACCTTGGCATGGATTGGGTGTCCCCTCCAAAGCTCGTTGAGACTTAAACCCCTCTGTGACAGTGTTAAAGAGGTGGGAAATCCTATTATGGTGATTGAAAGGTGGTTAGATTGTGAGGACCATGCCCTAGTGAATGGATTAATCCATTGATGGTTTAATGGTGGTCAAAGGCGTGGTTCTGATGGCTTTAAAAGAAGAGTGGGTAAGAAGCTCTCTCTTGCTTCTGCCTTTCTTGCAATGTGATACCCTGTGTTGCTGAAGTCGCCACCAAAAAAGACCCTCACCAGATGTGTTCCCTGGACTGTGGACTTCCGAGCCTCTAAAACTGTGAGCAATAAATTTCATTTTCTAATACATTACCCAGTTTGGGGTATTTCTGTTATAAGCAACAGAAACAGACTAATACACACCTTTACTTAGGACCCCTAATAGCCAAAATAATCTTGGAAAAAAAGATCAAAGTTGGAGGACCCAAACTTTTTGATTTCAAAGCTTCAAGGTTTTGAAACAAAACAAAGCTACAGTGATCAAAACAGTATGGTACTTTCATAAGGACAGACATATAGTTTGGATCCCTGTACCAGTCAGCCTCCAAAAAAAATAAAAATAAATTAAAAAAAGATGAAAGGAGAAAGGACAGACATATAGAACAAATGGAATAGAATAGTGAGCTCAGAAATAAACCCTCACATTTAGGGCCAATTGATTTTTGACAAGGGTAGCAAGACCATTCAATGAGGAAAGGACAGTCTTTTCAACAAATGGTTCTGGGAAAACTGGATAACCACATCCAAAAGAATGAAGTTAATGCTTACCTAACACTAATAAACAAAAATTAACTCAAAATGGACCAATGACCTAAATATGAAAGCTAAAACTATAAAATTCTTAAAAGAAAACATAGGGGGAAAGCTTCATGACACTGAATTTGGCAATGATTTCTTGGATATGCCATTAAAAGTACCAGCAGCAAAATAAAAGATAGATAAATTGAACTTCATCGAAATGAAAAACTTTTGTGCATCAAAAGACAGTACTTTTTTTTTTTTTTGTCCTTTTTGTCTTTTTTTCGTGACCGGTAATGGGATCGCAACCCTCTGTGTTGCACCTGTACCGCGACCGGCAACGGGATTGCAACCCTCGGTGTCGTGCCTGCACCGCGCTCAGCCAGTGAGTGGACCGGTCTCTATATGGGATCCGAACCCTCAGTGGGAGCGCCGCCGCACTCNTTTTTTTGTCCTTTTTGTCTTTTTTTCGTGACCGGTAATGGGATCGCAACCCTCTGTGTTGCGCCTGTACCGCGACCGGCAACGGGATTGCAACCCTCGGTGTCGTGCCCACACCGCGCTCAGCCAGTGAGTGGACCGGTCTCTATATGGGATCCGAACCCTCGGTGGGAGCGCCGTTGCACTCCCAAGCGCCGCACTCTACCGAGTGCGCCACCGGGCCAGCCTCAAAAGACAGTATTAAGAGAGTAATACAATTCATAGAATGGGAGAAAATATTTGCAGATCATATTCCTGATAAGGGATGAATATCTAGAACATATAAGGAACCCCTACAACTCAACAACAAAAAGACGAACAACCCAGTTTAAAAATGGGCAAAGACTGGTTAATGGACACAAAGAATGATTACATCCTGGAATGATGAATAAGATAACTATCCTGATTTGATCCTCACACAATGTAAAATAAAATAAAATAAAATAATGATAATAATAACACAAATAAATACAATATGGCATAACAACTAAAAATAAAAAAATTAAAAAGTCAAACTCAAAAAAATAAAATAAAAATGGGCAAAGATGGATTGTGACAAAAAATAAAATAAAATAAAAACATGAAAATTAAAAAAATAAAAATAAATAAAAATGGGCAAAGACCTTGGACAGACATTTCTTCAAAGAAGATACACAAATGGCCAATCAGCACATGGAGATGCTTGATGCCCTTAGACATTAGGGAAATGCAAGTTAAAACCACAATGAGATACCACTTGGATGACTGATAAACAAACAAACAAATCCCAGAAATTAACAAATATTGGCAAAAATGTGAAGAAACTGGAACCCTTTTCCTTTTCCATTGCTGATGGGAATGTAAAAGTGGAAAACAGTCTGGCAGTAACTCAGAAAATTAAACATAGGATTACCATATGATCCAGCAATTCCACTCCTAGGTATATACCCCAAAGAACTGAAAGTGGAGTTTTATTTATTTATTTATTTATTTATTTTTTCCTTTTTGTCTTTTTTCGTGTCCAGCAACGGACCGCAACCCTCAGTGTCGCGCCCGTACCGGACCGGGACCGGCAACGGGATCGCAACCCTCGGTGCTGCACCCGCCCCTCACTCAGCCAGTGAGCGGGGAACTGGTCTGTATGTGGGATCCGAACCCTCGGTGGGAGCGCCGTTGCGCTCTCAAGTGGCGCACTGTAGCAGTGCGCCACCAGGCCGGCCCTGAAAGTGGAGTTTTAAACAGATACTTGTACACCATGTTCATAGAAGCATTATTCACAATAGCCAAAAGGAGTAAATGGCCCAAGTGTCCATCAATGGATAAATGGATATACAAAATGAGGTATATATTGAGAATAGAATATTGTTTTGCCATAAAAAGGAAAGAAATTCTGATATGCACTACAACGTGGGTGAGTCTTGAAGACTATGCTATGTTAAATAAGCCAGACACAAAAGGACAAATATCGTATGCTTCTACTTGTATGAGGAACCTAGAACAGGTAAATTCATAGAAATGGAAAGTAGAACAGAGGTAGAATAGGGGATGGGAAAAAGGGGTGGAGAATTATTGTTTGTTTTCCCCCTTTATTTCATAATCATAATGTTAAAATAACAGCATTTTGAGTAGATCCTAAGATGGCGACAGGTCTGGAGCGGCCGTGACAGGAGACAGCGCGATCCTGTGAG
>NW_007735492.1:56857-77509 GCF_000696425.1 Galeopterus variegatus | reverse complement strand
ATTCTTTCTTATTTTTTTATTTCATCTCCTTAACTTGCTATTTGTTTACTTATAGAATGATAGCTGAGATGATAAACTGTGAATTCTTTTTTTTTTGTCCTTTTTGAGACCGGCCGCACCGTGCTCAGCCAGTGAGCGCTGTGAGCGCACCGGTCATCCCTATATAGGATCCGAACCCGTGGCGGGAGCGCTGCTGCACTCCCAGCTCCGCACTCTCCCGTGCGCCACGGGCTCGGCCCTAAACTGTGAATTCTTATTCTGACACATATTTGCATAAATCTGGCTTCACCAGAGCCCAAGAAGGCACAAAGCTGCCCCAGAGCCCAGTGTGGGGTGGTGGTGGGGGGACTGAGGAGTGGGTGGGCTCTGAGCCCGTCGGTCTCGCCTCTACCAGATCAACCAGATCAGCCCTTCTTTTAGTTGTTTCAGGGGCTCAATAATTATGTACCCCATTTTAGGCTAAATAACTTTATTGTTAATAACAAAATTTCTTTTGAGTTTAACTCCATTCTCCTCCACAGGCATCAACAAGATTTAACAAAAAAGCATGTTACCCTTATATCATTCCATCAGAAAAATGAAGATAAGATATTATATCTGTTTTCCAGATGGAGTAACAGAAAAAAAACCCAGTTATTTTGCTTGTACAATAAGTGACATTACATTTCTGGAATAAAATCCAGGTCTCTGACTCATATTTTTAACTACCAGCCTATGGCTAACAATAATCAAAGTAACCAAACATGAATATTTTATAGTTTATACCTTATATCTATACACATTATTTCATCTTCGCCAGAACAACAGCCCTGCTAAATGTGAGGTTTGTTATTATTTCTTCATATCTGAAGTTTGGAGAAGTTATGGACTGAGCTAGGTCACACATCTAGCAAGTGGAACACCCAAGGCTAAAGCCAACATCTTTGGGTGCCAAAATTTTCAACTATAAGGCTGTTGTTGAGTAATAATTATTCTACTCCATTAAATGGAAGAAATACATACTGCACAAGAGTATAGCTTCTTTCTTTTTGGAAACTTCTTGCTTTCAATTTCAAGCCCCTCAGGACAACAATAACCTAGACATCCATCCAGCCTGGAGCCCAGTGGGAACAGAACATGAATAAAACAGGATTTGGGAGAACGAGCTATGACGGGCGACGTGAGTGATCCCACAGTCCAATAAACCTGACCCCTAAGTCTATCACACTGGGTCAGAAGGGCCAATTATAGGACTGTTCTAGTTCTTTTTATGATTGATGGCAGCCAGAGGCAAGATTACCTTGGTGTCTTTTAATCCAGTCTCTAATTTTCCCTTTGCCCCAATACACACAAAGCATCATGGTGGCCCTGGATGAGTAGTACTGTGAATCCAGATTTAAAACGCCCTTGTTTCCTATAAGAATAGCAACTGGATTCAACCCCCATCCTCCTCGCGTGGACATTACCTGCAGCTCTGTTTGGAAGAAAAACTTCTGTGGACACTGTGTGCAGTCATAGATCTTGTCTTCTTGTCCATGGGCAGAGAAAATATGCTGCTGCAGCTTGTTTGCTTGAACAAACACTGAAATGATAAAAGAGTGGTGAACTTGGGTTATTTTGTTTCCGAAGTGCCCTCAGTCCATGACTCCCCAGAAACAGACAGAGCAGGTTGAAGGGCATGGCCCCTGGGTGTGACTGGCCATCCGGGACCTGGGGAGAGCTGAGTCACGTGTGCTTGTGGTTGGGTCTCTGGCTTTTGTTAAGATGCACTCTACTGAACACCTAATTCAACCCAAACAGCTCCAAAGTAAAGGTTTATGGAGGCCCTGCTCCTTATAAATCTTTTAAAAATAAAGCCGAAAATTGTCAAATGCACAGCTCTGTCTCAATAGAAATGACTGCTATTTCTCAGCAACCCACAGGTTAAGAAATCATGGATGCCAAAACTCTGTTTATTGTATTTGCCTAAAGTTATAGGTAGCAAACAGTTCTCTATTTAAATGTGTTAATGCTAAAAATTATATCCCACAGCTACTCTGGGGCACTGTCTATAAATGTGAAACAGAACGGCAGGTAAATTCTCTTTGGGTACTTTAAGATCAACTCAGCCTACACACCGAATGCAAGGGTTTCAATAATATAAACATGTTCAATTTTAATGACTACAAAACAAGGCCCTAAGACTGTGTAACAGTTTACCTAGGAGACATACTATTAATAATTAAATTGTATATGCCAGAGGCAGTGTTTGGGTTGGCAGAACTGACTTCTGATGGATGCCTGGTGCACTGTGACCTAAAAAAGTTTGCATCTACAATATTAATCTGTATAGGCAGGGAAAGGATTTATTAAAGATGTTGGCATTTGACTTTGACTCCACTCTAATCATTAAAATTATTCTAATTGCCAGCCAACCTAAAATATTAGAATATTGTTCTTGTGAGTCATACATTTTAATCACATTTCTCATTACCTTAAAAATTGGCTCAGATTTCCTTTCTCACCTAATATGCTTTATATTGGAAGGTGGGTTGTTTTTTTTTTCTGGTTTTCTTTTTTTTAAATTGTTATTTCTAAATTACTTCAAGATACACTAAAACAATTCAGGTCTGTCTGCACAGAAAATGCAGGCTGTTCATGATTAATGTATTTTTTGTCTCTTTACCCACTTCAACAAAAAGAAATGGGGTTTTTATACAGATTTGCAACTAATCTCCATATAACTTACTACATTTTATGAGGCTTCTGGTTACAACATGAAAGAACTATTTTATTACGGTTCTTAATCGTGAGGAGGCCTATGACCCAGTCCTCCTTTAGGACTTCTTATGAGCCTTTATGAAGAACCCAAGCTCGCGACTCTTTGTATCTTAAGATATGTACTACTGATGATAAAGACATAACAATATGTTTTTAAAAAATAGGAATTGAGAAGAATAAAAAAAAGAGCTCCGAAAGAAGGAAGGTGAGTGGCTGGTGGAACTACCGAATCAAGGAGCCAAACAGGAAAACGTTAGAAGCAAAGCCATCAACTTACTCAGGTACTGCTGTGCTAACTGTGCAATGAACAAGGTCCCTTGCTTTTTATTTTACTACCAAACAGAGATCTACAGGCTGAATGCAGTGAAGGTAAATAATCAATGCTTGGAATTTTGCTCTGCAAACAAAGAATTTCTCAATTTTGAGAGAAGGATATATACACGTATGCGTGTGTATGTGTGTGTGTGTGTGTGCATTTCTTCTCCCCCCCAAAATAAAAAGAAGACACAGCCTTGAGGGGCTTGACCAATGAGTATAAGACACATGCAAAATAATCACAAAGGATTTTCCAAAATAACTTTGTCAGTGTTGGGGGCATACCAGAAATTTGTGTGATCATATTTCAAATGGGCTTCAAATAATAGTTTCTGATTTTTAAATTTATTTTATTTTATTTGCTGCTGAAAATTGTAATGCTATAACATCTAATAAAAGTTTCTTCTTAAAAGTGTAAATTTATGTGAACTAACTTTAAAAACCCAATTTAATAGGAAATAAATGCCTCCTCTAATCGGTTTTCTAGTTCAAAGAAATTTGGAAGAATTTTAATAATATCTTTTCATTTCTTGAGGAGGATGTTATAAAATGCTCCATGTTTAAGTAACAGACATGTGCTGACAACATGGCTGCACTTTTAATCATGTCTTGTGATTAAAATGTAGCCTCATGCAGAGAGCCTTAGCCTGGGTAACCTTTTCACACCAAGAGGAAAAAGTGAACATGGATGTCGGTTTCCAAATGGAAAAGTGCAAACTTCTGAGAGAACTTGAAATGCCATTTGTTCATCCTGACAGTTAACCTTCCTGCCCATTTGAGCCTTTAAGTAAGCTGCAATCAATAATGCTAATCAGCAGAAATCAAACATCTTCCCCCCCCCCAAATTATCTGTAAAAGGCTATAGCAGTGGGCAGTATGCTCTGGTAGGAAAGACATGATGTGGCCATACAACTCTCCTGAGTCTTCCTGAAATAATCTTCCTACCTGTAAAGCAGACTGGACACTTGAAGGTGCCCCCCATCCCTTCAAAGCTGTGCTCTATCAGGTGGCACTGGAGTTTGGCAGGGGAGTCGAAGGTCTGGCTGCAGAGTTTGCATTCATGGTTCAGTCCTTCATCTGTTAAGGAAAATACATTAACAGAAAAGGTGTAACCCATCATATTTTTAATAGACTAGTGAGTTAATTATGATTGCTTATAATAAACTATTCCCATAACGTAATATATTAATATATTGCTGGTAATATCAACTGGTGAAGGATGTAGTAGTATATATGGTTTCTGGTTATTTCACATTATTTATGAGTTTATGTTCATTTTAAATATTTCCAGAATTTAATATCCAAAGATAAACAGAAGTCAGATTTTATCTTAGGGATAATGCATTTTATTAAGCTTTTAAAGTATAATTGGTATATCAACATTGAGGCATCTCCTTTTCTCTAATTGTCATGATTTTATGGGCTCTGTATTTCCAAAGTCCTAAAACAAAGGACCCATAGAAAAATGGACAGTTTCTTCCTCAGTGCCTCACCTCTGATTTATCTAGAAGGTTCTAGAAGTTCCTATCTGTAGCTATAAGGTTTCCAGTGGTATTCCCATGGATATAGGCTTTCTTTTTCTAAAAGTTTCTGGCAACTGTGAAATATTATTAATGCTTATAGTAGCCTATCAATGCTCTTTTCTCAGCTTTGTACTCCTAGTCCCCCATATTCTTCCCAGTTGATTGCTCCCTTAACTTTCTAAGACAGTTTCAACTTTACCCCCAGATCCAGATCCTGCCTGTCTTTCTCCAAAGCACTTTTATGAGCTCCAGACTCACTTTTGACTAGCCCTGGATTTTTCTTTGCTATCTTAGGAACAAGATGATAGAAAAATATTTTGATGTAATAATATTGCTATATACCATGAAGAGTTTGTGTTATAAACAGAAACCATTATTTTGATGTCGCTTTTATCCTCATTAAAATGTTTATAACATTTAAAATTTAAGGATCATCCTAACTCATTTCAATGTGCAATTGTAAGAAATGAAAACCAGGAGCACTACAACTAACAATCCAGCTATCACTTCTTTAGTGCTTACTGTGTTTCAGATACTGTTGTTCTAAGTGCAGATATGAATTCATTTAATCTCGCAACCACCCTACGAGGAATACTATTATTAGTCCCATTTTACAGATGAGAAAAATGAGGCCAAGAGAGTTTAAACTAACTTTACTCTGAGTTACTATGTCTAATCACTGGAGGAACCAATATTTAAACCCAGGCAGTCTGGCCTCAAGATCAATGATCTTCACAGATACACTGTGGCATACACCTGCTACTCCGAAGACCACTTATTAGGACGAGTAAGGGGTAGAAGCCACATGTGAACCTGGCTTGTTATCAAGTTATACTTTTATCTTCTATTTCCAATGATTAAAAGTGTTACTAAGGAACATTTGATTCAGTTATCCTAGGTCTAGGAAATAAAGGACATACTCACAATGGGGGCGGTGATCATAAGTCTATTCTCCAAAGTTGTTTCCTTTCATTCAAAGACAACACGCATGTGTAAGTCCTACACCAGTTGATATTGCTGGCAATACAAAGGCCTGATTACAAAGTGAGTATTACTGGTTAACTAGGAGTAAAATCACTCCATTTGTATTCCTAATCTTTCTTCTCAGACAAGTATGAATCTTTAGAAGCAGAGGACTGGAATTTGTAAAAAGAGAAGCAAAACACTAATTAAGCCACCCAGTACTGTCTACATTTCACGAGGGATAAAAACCTACTCTGTATTTGGGTGGCACAGTAAATTCCTTGATTATAATTATGTAAGAGAGTTTAATTGTGCATACTGACAGGACAGGGGGTTACACAAAAAGCTTTAGGGATTACATAAAATCAAGGGTTTTTCATCTGTTCCTTCTTTTTTAATCCTAAAGTCACCAAAAAATTTCCAAATTTGAGACATTAATGAGTATAAGAAACACTATATATGGTAGGGAATTCAATCAGAAGTTAATCATCAGAAATACTTGCCGAATTGAAAAGTTTTCTATTTCCTCAATGCTGCATACCTTTATTTTGAATAGCAAGAAGATAATTAAGGATATTCATATCATTTAAAAATTATATCTGTTGTGCATAAGAACCAAAGTGTGGCCTGTGGGTGTGAGCTGGTATATATTTTTCCAGAATTCATAAACTTGCAATAATTATGAAGTAACTTGTACAGACCTGGTGGGTTTTCTTGGGGATAATGATTGACTGTCAAATGAGCATAAAGTGACTTATGCAAGTTAGGATGCTCTTTAATGGGATGCTGTCATTCTTGACTGTGAGTATTTTGCTTGGAAAAATAACAGAAGAAAAAATACATGACATATATGTCTATGAGTACAAAGAAAATATCCTCATCAATTTTTACTTATTTTCTATCTAAAGAAAAGAGATGTTGCATCCCCAAATGTTACATAAACCAAATTTAGTCAAGTGAATTCACAAAAAGACGACACAGAGTCATAAAGGTACTTATGCATTATTAGTGCAGACTTATTTTTCACATATTCCATGCTTTATCTGTGAAGCCATTAAAGTGATAACAATGATAGCAATCGTATCCAGCATTTTCAGAACTCGTTTTTTTTTTTTTTTTTTTAGTGCCTGGCAACCCTTGACCTTGGTGTTGTCACACTGCACTGTGCTCAAGCCAACTGAATAATTGGCCAGCCCCCAAGAACTCTTTTTACAGTTTAAAAGTACCTGGCAATATGGTAAAAATGTTGGAAGTTCAACCTGCCTTGTAGTTGTAAGCTACACCGTGAGGTCTTTTCCAATAACCTGATTTCCTAGTTATTGGAGGAGGAGAGAAAATATACCTGAACTGTGATGCAGCAAATAAGAAAAGCAAAAGCCCATATGCTCTAAGGTAGACAGTGAACATGCCCACCCATTTCTCTGGCCTCTGTTTACCCCCCTGTTCCCTTTTCCCATCCTCATACTTGCTTATTACCTCGGGGTCAAATGTATAATGAATAGGAGAGATGGGGGACCCATAACATTTTTACACCTGGTTAATATAATTCATTGTGTTTTTTTTTAATTGAAGGGGAGAATCATAACTAATAATAGAAAACTAATTAAACTATTGATAATAAGAACTTCAAAAGTTTATCCTTATTTGGAATCTTTTTTTAACTGCTCTCATGCACTCTGTGCTTATCTTGTGTGGCTAACAGCAATGTCTTAATTTTCCAAGAGTTTCTAAAAACTCTTAGTAATGGGGTGGGTGTAGGGGAGAGGAAGGATCTGGCTAAATTAAACCACATTTCCTTTAAAAACTGACGATCCTTTCAAAAGCTGATGGCGATGAGGTGACACCATCAACACCTCCAATTTCAGGTGAACCGAAGATTTAAACTCAGGATTTTGCCTGCGAAGTCACAACTTGCACCTTGCCCAATACCCGCTCCCCCCCCCGCCCCGCCCAAGCCTTCTTCCTAAAGGTGCCAAAAAGCTTTACAAATTCAATCAAAATAACCATTTCTACTCTCCAGAAAGGTAGCAGCTGACAGTAATTGGATAATACAGCCTGACTCATTTATTAAAAAGAGATTCAGAGTCAATTGATTTAATAACCATTATAATATTCCATTAAGGATATAATAGGCTAGTACAGCCCTATCTTTTTATTAAGAGTTATAGATGGGATCTTAGGAAAAATTTCTAGATTTTTCTTCCTCTTTTTGCTTATCTCTATTCTCCAGATTTTCTACAGTGAGCATGATTTACCTTTCTACAAGGAGCATGTTACATTGAAATTAAAAGAGAGAGAAAAAAACCCTACCCTTTCTATACCCTATTAATGAAGATTGATTACAACACTGATTTTTTTTTTTTTTTAGTTGACCAACTTTCCTTTATTTAGTTTTTNGAGAGAGAAAAAAACCCTACCCTTTCTATACCCTATTAATGAAGATTGATTACAACACTGATTTTTTTTTTTTTTTAGTTGACCAACTTTCCTTTATTTAGTTTTTAAAGTCATAATGATTTAAATATAAGCAATAAATAGATTAATTATATTCAAAATTCAATTAGTTGCATTAAGATTTTTTTTTTTTTACAACACTGAATTTTGATAGTCAAAAAGATAGGTAATAGGCAATATTGCAGAGTATAGAGAAACTCCAGTTTTGCACATTAGACTTAAAAGTATTCTAGCCAAATATTTGTGAAAACAGAAATTAGCACAAGGAAGGAGAAAAAGAAACATCCGAGTACAAATGAGTAAGTTGAGTGAGTAGATTACGCAGCTTTTGGTATGAGCCTGTGTCTTTCCAGAACACACAGAATACCCCTCTCTGCTGCATACTGAGGGGGTCTGCATGTGCCCAGCAATGTGGGCCAGCAGCTTCCTATCCTGGCCACCCACTGTGAGGCATGACCAAAGATGGTTTGAGCATAATTAAGGAATAATTTCACATGTATAGAAATTTTAGCTGAAATAATTATTTCCGTTTGCTAATCTTCATTTCAGTGTGAACATAAATGTAAACAGGAATCAAGTCTACATAGAAGAGACTGATGCTAGTGCAAATATTTACTCCAGTATTAAATGTTTCATAGGAGAGAGTCTGAGTACTTAATTAGAGTACAACCCCACTGCCTTAGTGGGAAACGTGATAATCATTTACAAAACTTTGTGCTCTAACAACAGAACCTGCTTACCAAAAGCCAGTTCAAAGAGGAATGATCGTTTTTATCTTTCCAATTTGTAAAACCTGGACCTACGGAACTATTCACCAGCCACTTTCCTAACAGAAAAAATTAACAGTTACCATTTGGATGCTCAAGCACAATTCAGGTTATGAGCTCCAACATGGCAATTGTTAGTTTAACACAAGACACTGACATTTCAATACAAGCTTTAAACAAGAGAAACCCTTTAAGCAGCCTTCCAGACTGTGTGTCCCATGTTTATACTCCTTTTCCTTCAATAAAAACAAAAATCTAGAGCAGCTACAAGCAAATGTTCAGTGGTTGACTTACATGCAGCTGTTATCCCAGGAATCACTGGGGGCCCCCTTATATCGTCTGATCAACACTACAGCCATTACTGAGGACCAATTTGTAACAGTTTATAAGTAGCACTCCTCTCATTTTCCCTCGAGACTGGCCAGAAGGGTCCTCCAGCCTCTTCCACTGCATAAATCTATAGGCTAAAGTCCACAGATATAAACCCCTCCTGGTACATCATCATGTGGCAGGAGCCACACTTAAAAGCTCTGATCTGAGCGGGAGCAAACTCTGCCCTCAGAATCCAAGTAGAGGAATCCAATGCCCTGCAGCTGTAATCTTTCCAGTTCGAACGTGCGTACTTCTATATCCTTATATATATTTTCAAATCCAAGAAAACTATGCCCTAAACCAATTCCCAACCCCCCACCCTTTACTTTGCTTCTTCTCTTCCCCGAGTTAATTTCCAAGCACACATTTATAAGCTAGGGGTCTAAGGAGGAACAAAGAAAAGCCATACATGACAAAACTCACCCCTCGGCTATGTTGGTTTGCCCTAGAAACCCTAGAAAAATAGGCAGACTGTACTGTAATTTGCCATGCACGCAGCCATCACATTCCTTCTAGGTCCACAACACTCTGGCCACTATAATTTGTTGTATTGTATACTGCACATATTTCTCAACTGTAACATAAACACACAGAGGTACTAATTTGGCAATGGAGAATATTACTTAGGCTTCAAAGTTTGCTGCCTGTAGATTAGTCATGAAGCCCCCAAAGTAAGGCAGAATTTGAGAGTACTGAATATTGTGGGAACCTTTTTTCACACCAGTTAGAAAGTTCTGCCCTTATTTTTTGGACAGCTTAACATGAAGATGAATGTTGCCTGAAGATTGACAGTAGCACCTTCTTGGAGTTTTCTAGCTGGCAGTATGAAATGTCTTCTACTGTCAGTATTTCTGTGCCACACAAGAGAGGCACATGAGATACAAGCACAGGCACTTACAAGGAGAGGAGCTGGGAATGTTGTAAATGGGCACCAGGTACCCAGACTTTGCCTCTCCCCACACAAAGTGCCTAGTCCTTAGGTATCTCAAGAAAAGCAAGCCAAGTGATCTATACATCCTGTGTACCTCAGCCACAATTTTACTTTAAGGAAATACAGGGTACAAGTCTCCATTTAACTCCATTACTGCCTGTTTTCAGCCAATGGTCTATAGGCTACAATGCTTTTGGCCTTTTAAGCAAAGCCACTGATATTGACACTGTTATTTCTGGTCTTGAACTTCTCATTATCAGCAGGGCTAGAGCAGGAAATGATTCAGCTGGGGTAGGCTGCATGGTACCCAGCAGATTCTAAAGAGCCCAGGGGCTGCCTAGAGCCCCATAAACATCAGCAGCTTGGAAACTAGCAGGAGGTCCAGGTGGGTAGGGATGGGAGAGGCAGGCGGTGGGATTTTAGATGCTCTGCAATGCAATATCATCCAATTCCTTGGCTATTATTATCGGTTGTATGGAGTGCTTATTAGAATATTTTCATGTAGCAGAAAACATTGAAATGTTCAAACAATGAACAATAAAACAAACAATCCACCAAAAAGGTGGCTTCTGTCCAACTGTGGGGACTCAGCAGTGATATTTTGGCACCATTGGGGAATAGGGATAAGCATATAGACTAAGATACCTTTCAAACCTGACAAATACACTGGCACCTCTAGTTCTTTCTTTTCTTCTTTAATTTCTGAATTGAAGCATAGGCCCTATAATTGAAGTCTCACATAGTGCAAATAGCTTTAAAGGTGAAAATCTTTCCCTCAAATGTTTTTATTAAAAATAAAAAAACAAAAGACAAACCAAAATATCCCCCCAGACATCAGTTTTTGGAAGGGCACTGATGGAATCACTTTGAGTCTTCCCCTCCCCACCCCAAGTAAAAACATTCTTAACTAAGAAAAGAAGAAAGTAGTGCTATCCCCCCAGACATCAGTTTTTGGAAGGGCACTGATGGAATCACTTCGAGTCTTCCCCTCCCCACCCCAAGTAAAAACATTCTTAACTAAGAAAAGAAGAAAGTAGTGCATATTCCTTAGTAAAGATACTGTTAGCCCTAGAAAAGGAAAGGGTGGGCATAAGGGTGGGAGCAAGGATTGAGACCAATAAGTTTAATCAGAGGCTCTAGGTGTGATTAGAAATTACAGTTGCTTTTTAAAAATTAGCTTCTCAAATAAAGCTTTGACTTCAGTGTATGCCACTGTGTTCCACCGAAAGGCAACCAGTTTACTTGAATAGCCAGTTTCCCCTTTGTTTACCCTCACCTGAATACAGGAAAGTAAACCTTTTCCTTTCATAAAGTTTTCCACCACCTAATCTTTAGTGCTGTTTTGTTCTCTGCCTTAACAGGAAGTTTGTGAGCACAGAAAGGCAAGTATAAAACAGTTATTTTCATTTCATGTAGTGGATTTGATGTACAATGTGATTGGCAATAGCATGTTTCCTGTTCAGCAATGCATTTCAGCTTTGGCTTCCTACTAAAGAGTGGTGGGTGGCAGCCCAGGACACCTTACTACTAAGAGAGCACGGAGAACTACATTTTGGGTTATTCACCAATTCTTGGTACGGTGTAAGTTTCAGAGAGCAAGAGTATTCGTCTTTTTTGCTCATTGGTGTAAACCAAGATCCTAGAACAGTGGGACTCAATAAATATTTATTGCGTTTATGGAAAATATATACTTAGCTAATCCTACATCTAATTTCATCAGAACAAAATGCTGAGTTGACACCAAAACAATATTTATTGTTTGTCGGTTGAGTTTCAAAAGTTCGCTCATTCCCTTGTGCATTAAACCCTGTGCATATAACATAGTGGACTCGCCAAATTTACCTTACGGTGCTTGGCTTCATTATTTCCTGAAATAAGATTAAAATGCTCTGGCAAACAAAGCATTAACAAAGTAGCTGTCGAATTTGCCAGCTGATCTCTGGCAAGAAACTGATGAGTCAAGACTTATTTCAAGAAGAGAAATATAAATTTTATATCTGAAATACAAAAGAAGTAACTTATAGAATAAAGAATAATTGACTTTTATTTGTCCCAAGTCATAGAGAAGTCTCTATATCATACATCTATAACCCATAAACAATTTTTTATTCTTATATTAACTTATAGAATAAAGAATAATTGACTTTTATTTGTCCCATGTCATAGAGAAGTCTCTATATCATACATCTATAACCCATAAACAATTTTTTATTCTTATATTACAAAGCTCCATTCCTTTAACTAATTGGTTAAATTATATGTATGCATTTATTATATTCTTTGCTTAAAATGTCTCTTATATGATATCGAATACCTACTATTAATGCCCTCACATCTGGACTTCTGATACTGGTGGAAATTTAGGTATATTTTACCTTTGAGTACTGTACACAAAAAACCACAAATTGGTAAAATCAAAAGAGGATAGTTCATGCAGCATAAACTAAATGTAACCTGCTTTAAAGTTAAATCTATCAGGAAAACATCTTGGAGAACTGAGACAGCACAACAGTAGATGTTAACTTCACACAGCAGTGGACCAACCACACGAGCCATGTATCGGACGCAGTGCTCATCAGGCATGTTTTTGTGTTGCTGTGCTGAGTTTATGGCAAGGGTCAGGGCTTTTTCTTTTTTTTAGCTTCTTCTTGGCATAAAGCCACTAGTTATCTGAAGGAGAAAGTCTCCAAACACTGAAAAGCTGTTTATCCTTGCTAGAAAGCATGGCTTGCTACTGCTGATTTAAAAAAGAAAGAAAGAAAAAATACAAATCAGACAAACAAAAGAAACAGAGTGAAGTTCAACAGCTTCTGTAAATGTATGGACCTCGACAGCCACAGGGCTATAAGTGCCCACAGCTTTAAGACAAGTAGATGGTTGGGCATTTTCAAAGCTAAATATCTCTCCAAGAAACCAATTTATTGATTACTTATTGCAAAGATGACATCTTCTCTCCTAAACCATGGTGTTTAGAATCAGAGTTCACCACACAAGCACAAGTCATATCTGTAATGGCACATGAGTGTGTAAAGGGGGCCAGAATCTCTCAATTTCCAAGTGACTTTATTCTGCTCTTTTTTACTTTGTAGCAATACTAGGAAAACCATTAAGCAGCAATGTGAAAATCACAATACTACATGTTATTTGCAAATGAGTCACATTTTTATTGTTCTATTGGTGTGACCTTAGAAACTTGGCCTTGAAGAATAAAAAAGGTAATGGCACAATAAATGCAATAAGATTTCTAAAAACAGTTTATTGGAAATGTGCTGTGAAACTTGAATTCTTCTAATCAAACGATGCCACCCCTTAGAGAAATTTTCCTGTGCATTATTAAAGTGATATAGTGCAGTACTAGTTAGAGCTCCATAACCTTTAAATTGCCTGATTGTAATTAAGGCCACTAGTTTTATTTAGGAAGGTTCAAGGAGGCTCAATTTAAGTTGGCTTAACTAGTGTGAATTTAATGTCATGCTGCCAGAAGGCAGAGGAGCGCTCTGGCCTGGCTGTTCTGTGGCACATGCAGCTGTGGGGTCACGTATTCTAAATTAAGCCCAGATTTAAAGAAACTACAGATATCAGTAAGTAGCTGGATGTGTGTAAATACACATCCTCGGGTTTGCATATGTATATCATTCATTCTTTTAATATACGGGCAGCTTTTCCAATTTGGGAATGTAAATACATTTGATTATTTTTACTGTGAGTAGAAGGGGTTTATAGGTGTTCTTAAGGGCACAGTGATCACTTTCATGGAAAGGCAGAGCTTAAGGCAATGTCCAATCAGCATTTATGACTTAAAATAAAATGTGCATGTAATGAAGTTGTAAAGACAGGAATGTTGTTATAAAGAAATTCTAAGAAGGAAAATTTACAGTGAGGAAATATGAGGAAAAGAAAAAGCGTAGGGTATTATTTGAACAGGCCACTGAATGGAGAGCTGAGAGCAATATATAAACTTTTCTGAAAGGGCAGCAAATCAAGGACTGAAACAAAAGATGAGAGAAAACGAAGGTCCTCAAAGCACAAACAAGAAGAAGCAAGGGTAGCAGCAGAGAGAAAACACTTAAAGATTTGACCCATGTTCAAAATTTTACTGGATGTGAGCTCGAAAACATTCATCTCTGGATAGAATGCTGGCAATTTTCTGTAGCTCCAACAGCAATAATGATAAATGAATTTCTTTACAGCCAAGTGGCTCAAGCAGCCAACGACGTTACCACTATATAATTAATAACAATAAGCAATTAAAGAGAACAGCAGGTTACAACTATAAGGTGTCAAAATATATTAGCAGAGGAAAACACTGCAACAACACACTTAAAAGAAAAATAAATGGACTGCGTGTGAATCCACGTACAGTATCTTCTCCCAGACTATATTTTGGACAAAGCTTTTATGCTTGAAGAAAAACAGGATGACATAAAACTACTATAAGGTGATTAACATCCCTCCAAAAACAAAGAATGCTCCGCGTGCTCAGAGAATTTGGAAATGTGATATGGGAAACATGATAGTGAAGGCATGGGAGGGTTGGCTGACCACTATTTGGCATTATCCTTTTACTAAAAAATATTTCAATAAATACCTCGCAAAACTGTGTTTTTTGGCTCATGTATTTTCAGGGATCTCAGAACATTTTGCTATTTCATGTGAAATGGAGGAGAAGCAATAAACTAGGAAATTGAAGGAAAAAAGAGAGGGTCAACATTATATGTTTGGCTAAACACTGGAGCTTTAGATAAAGGCTAGAAGGGGTTTTGGAGATAACTGAACTATGAACTTGTTTAAAAGATGAGAAATTTGAGATCAGAGACATTAATTAACATGCCCACAATGGAAAAGTGTTATGGTCATGGCCATCGCCAGAATTCAGGCTTCCTGAAGCCAAGACTACACTGTCCCACCAAACCTGGATATGAAATATTTTAACATGCCCACAATGGAAAAGTGTTATGGTCATGGCCATCGTCAGAATTCAGGCTTCCTGAAGCCAAGACTACACTGTCCCACCAAACCTGGATATGAAATATTTCCTTCTTCTTAAGCACAGCAATTTAAGTTGTCCATTAAACAAAACAAAAGTTGTTGTTTTCTAGATCCCTTATTGATGTGCAAGAAGCTGTTTATACTTATACGCTACCTGGCTACTCCTTTGCTTCCTGAAAAATCAAGGGCTGAGTTTATTCTAATCCACTTCACCCGCCACGCCCTAAGCAACTCCAATGCATTCTCTTTCTCGCTGTGAAAGTGCTCTTCTCTCTTTAGGAAANTGAAGCATAGGCCCTATAATTGAAGTCTCACATAGTGCAAATAGCTTTAAAGGTGAAAATCTTTCCCTCAAATGTTTTTATTAAAAATAAAAAAACAAAAGACAAACCAAAAAATCCCCCCAGACATCAGTTTTTGGAAGGGCACTGATGGAATCACTTTGAGTCTTCCCCTCCCCACCCCAAGTAAAAACATTCTTAACTAAGAAAAGAAGAAAGTAGTGCATATTCCTTAGTAAAGATACTGTTAGCCCTAGAAAAGGAAAGGGTGGGCATAAGGGTGGGAGCAAGGATTGAGACCAATAAGTTTAATCAGAGGCTCTAGGTGTGATTAGAAATTACAGTTGCTTTTTAAAAATTAGCTTCTCAAATAAAGCTTTGACTTCAGTGTATGCCACTGTGTTCCACCGAAAGGCAACCAGTTTACTTGAATAGCCAGTTTCCCCTTTGTTTACCCTCACCTGAATACAGGAAAGTAAACCTTTTCCTTTCATAAAGTTTTCCACCACCTAATCTTTAGTGCTGTTTTGTTCTCTGCCTTAACAGGAAGTTTGTGAGCACAGAAAGGCAAGTATAAAACAGTTACTTTCATTTCATGTAGTGGATTTGATGTACAATGTGATTGGCAATAGCATGTTTCCTGTTCAGCAATGCATTTCAGCTTTGGCTTCCTACTAAAGAGTGGTGGGTGGCAGCCCAGGACACCTTACTACTAAGAGAGCACGGAGAACTACATTTTGGGTTATTCACCAATTCTTGGTACGGTGTAAGTTTCAGAGAGCAAGAGTATTCGTCTTTTTTGCTCATTGGTGTAAACCAAGATCCTAGAACAGTGGGACTCAATAAATATTTATTGCGTTTATGGAAAATATATACTTAGCTAATCCTACATCTAATTTCATCAGAACAAAATGCTGAGTTGACACCAAAACAATATTTATTGTTTGTCGGTTGAGTTTCAAAAGTTCGCTCATTCCCTTGTGCATTAAACCCTGTGCATATAACATAGTGGACTCGCCAAATTTACCTTACGGTGCTTGGCTTCATTATTTCCTGAAATAAGATTAAAATGCTCTGGCAAACAAAGCATTAACAAAGTAGCTGTCGAATTTGCCAGCTGATCTCTGGCAAGAAACTGATGAGTCAAGACTTATTTCAAGAAGAGAAATATAAATTTTATATCTGAAATACAAAAGAAGTTACTTATAGAATAAAGAATAATTGACTTTTATTTGTCCCAAGTCATAGAGAAGTCTCTATATCATACATCTATAACCCATAAACAATTTTTTATTCTTATATTACAAAGCTCCATTCCTTTAACTAATTGGTTAAATTATATGTATGCATTTATTATATTCTTTGCTTAAAATGTCTCTTATATGATATCGAATACCTACTATTAATGCCCTCACATCTGGACTTCTGATACTGGTGGAAATTTAGGTATATTTTACCTTTGAGTACTGTACACAAAAAACCACAAATTGGTAAAATCAAAAGAGGATAGTTCATGCAGCATAAACTAAATGTAACCTGCTTTAAAGTTAAATCTATCAGGAAAACATCTTGGAGAACTGAGACAGCACAACAGTAGATGTTAACTTCACACAGCAGTGGACCAACCACACGAGCCATGTATCGGACGCAGTGCTCATCAGGCATGTTTTTGTGTTGCTGTGCTGAGTTTATGGCAAGGGTCAGGGCTTTTTCTTTTTTTTAGCTTCTTCTTGGCATAAAGCCACTAGTTATCTGAAGGAGAAAGTCTCCAAACACTGAAAAGCTGTTTATCCTTGCTAGAAAGCATGGCTTGCTACTGCTGATTTAAAAAAGAAAGAAAGAAAAAATACAAATCAGACAAACAAAAGAAACAGAGTGAAGTTCAACAGCTTCTGTAAATGTATGGACCTCGACAGCCACAGGGCTATAAGTGCCCACAGCTTTAAGACAAGTAGATGGTTGGGCATTTTCAAAGCTAAATATCTCTCCAAGAAACCAATTTATTGATTACTTATTGCAAAGATGACATCTTCTCTCCTAAACCATGGTGTTTAGAATCAGAGTTCACCACACAAGCACAAGTCATATCTGTAATGGCACATGAGTGTGTAAAGGGGGCCAGAATCTCTCAATTTCCAAGTGACTTTATTCTGCTCTTTTTTACTTTGTAGCAATACTAGGAAAACCATTAAGCAGCAATGTGAAAATCACAATACTACATGTTATTTGCAAATGAGTCACATTTTTATTGTTCTATTGGTGTGACCTTAGAAACTTGGCCTTGAAGAATAAAAAAGGTAATGGCACAATAAATGCAATAAGATTTCTAAAAACAGTTTATTGGAAATGTGCTGTGAAACTTGAATTCTTCTAATCAAACGATGCCACCCCTTAGAGAAATTTTCCTGTGCATTATTAAAGTGATATAGTGCAGTACTAGTTAGAGCTCCATAACCTTTAAATTGCCTGATTGTAATTAAGGCCACTAGTTTTATTTAGGAAGGTTCAAGGAGGCTCAATTTAAGTTGGCTTAACTAGTGTGAATTTAATGTCATGCTGCCAGAAGGCAGAGGAGCGCTCTGGCCTGGCTGTTCTGTGGCACATGCAGCTGTGGGGTCACGTATTCTAAATTAAGCCCAGATTTAAAGAAACTACAGATATCAGTAAGTAGCTGGATGTGTGTAAATACACATCCTCGGGTTTGCATATGTATATCATTCATTCTTTTAATATACGGGCAGCTTTTCCAATTTGGGAATGTAAATACATTTGATTATTTTTACTGTGAGTAGAAGGGGTTTATAGGTGTTCTTAAGGGCACAGTGATCACTTTCATGGAAAGGCAGAGCTTAAGGCAATGTCCAATCAGCATTTATGACTTAAAATAAAATGTGCATGTAATGAAGTTGTAAAGACAGGAATGTTGTTATAAAGAAATTCTAAGAAGGAAAATTTACAGTGAGGAAATATGAGGAAAAGAAAAAGCGTAGGGTATTATTTGAACAGGCCACTGAATGGAGAGCTGAGAGCAATATATAAACTTTTCTGAAAGGGCAGCAAATCAAGGACTGAAACAAAAGATGAGAGAAAACGAAGGTCCTCAAAGCACAAACAAGAAGAAGCAAGGGTAGCAGCAGAGAGAAAACACTTAAAGATTTGACCCATGTTCAAAATTTTACTGGATGTGAGCTCGAAAACATTCATCTCTGGATAGAATGCTGGCAATTTTCTGTAGCTCCAACAGCAATAATGATAAATGAATTTCTTTACAGCCAAGTGGCTCAAGCAGCCAACGACGTTACCACTATATAATTAATAACAATAAGCAATTAAAGAGAACAGCAGGTTACAACTATAAGGTGTCAAAATATATTAGCAGAGGAAAACACTGCAACAACACACTTAAAAGAAAAATAAATGGACTGCGTGTGAATCCACGTACAGTATCTTCTCCCAGACTATATTTTGGACAAAGCTTTTATGCTTGAAGAAAAACAGGATGACATAAAACTACTATAAGGTGATTAACATCCCTCCAAAAACAAAGAATGCTCCGCGTGCTCAGAGAATTTGGAAATGTGATATGGGAAACATGATAGTGAAGGCATGGGAGGGTTGGCTGACCACTATTTGGCATTATCCTTTTACTAAAAAATATTTCAATAAATACCTCGCAAAACTGTGTTTTTTGGCTCATGTATTTTCAGGGATCTCAGAACATTTTGCTATTTCATGTGAAATGGAGGAGAAGCAATAAACTAGGAAATTGAAGGAAAAAAGAGAGGGTCAACATTATATGTTTGGCTAAACACTGGAGCTTTAGATAAAGGCTAGAAGGGGTTTTGGAGATAACTGAACTATGAACTTGTTTAAAAGATGAGAAATTTGAGATCAGAGACATTAACTAACATGCCCACAATGGAAAAGTGTTATGGTCATGGCCATCGCCAGAATTCAGGCTTCCTGAAGCCAAGACTACACTGTCCCACCAAACCTGGATATGAAATATTTCCTTCTTCTTAAGCACAGCAATTTAAGTTGTCCATTAAACAAAACAAAAGTTGTTGTCTTCTAGATCCCTTATTGATGTGCAAGAAGCTGTTTATACTTATACGCTACCTGGCTACTCCTTTGCTTCCTGAAAAACCAAGGCCTGAGTTTATTCTAATCCACTTCACCCGCCACGTCCTAAGCAACTCCAATGCATTCTCTTTCTCGCTGTGAAAGTGCTCTTCTCTCTTTAGGAAAGTGAAGCCTTAGCTAATATGTAGCACCTCCTGGAAAACTGAAAAATTTGGTAATGGAAAGTTAAATTCTCCATATTTCCAGATTCTCCAGAGGGCCTAGGAAAACCATTTTCAATAAAGCACTTTGGTTTAAGCTGTCAATCTGAAAGAAACAATCCTGATTATACAACTTGTGACGTAGTAGCGGAATGCTGATCTTTTCTCTCAATGGCAATAAACCAATGATTTGATTAAACTGTCACCTGAAACCCTGTGGAGGTTGGACTTGAGTGCTCCTTTATGGAATTATAATTATTCAGAAACAAAGACTGATTTCTTAAGTCTATTCTGCCTATAGCTAACCACACTTCTTTAATACCTGAATCATTCCTTGATAGGGTAGTGAATTGAGTATTTCGGAAGAAACTGAGACCGCATGCATATTCTGAAGTGTGTGGCTTACTAAAAAGGTAACCCCATGCTTATGTATGGAAAATAGGTTAGCTCAATATGTTCCTAGTCTACTTTTCTCCCTTGGGCATCATTCTGGACACACCGGCACTATATGCTGGAGCCAAGATGTTACTGGCATACCAATGAATCACACTCATTTCTAGTTCCTCCTGTTGTTTCCTGCCAGTCAAGAGCAATAGAAATGAGGGAGTTGTTATCCACTGTGGTGGGCAGAGAGAAGGAAGGGAGGAAGGAAGGGCAAAAGATTCATGTTATAACAAAGATTTCTGTCTCATTTCTACTTAGTTTTGAAGTGTAGTAAAGAAGTAGATGTCTCTAGGTATTTTGTTAGATCAAAAACCAATGGAAGGCTATAAAATAGGACCTAATGAAAACCATGGGCTAGTTAATAAGTATATCTGTTAAATGAAGAACAAGACATAATAATTATGAAAAGCCCTTTCTCGAGAGTGATTCCTTACATTACCTTGTGCAAACTATTAAATATTTCTAAGACTATAATGCCATATTATAAAGACGTTTTGGGCACAATAACCTTTTAATTCCATATCTTCAGTTTTTTCTAGAACCTGAACCAGCTCATTCAAGATTCATTTAAAAAATTTAAATATGGTATAC